>NC_080170.1:122455065-122573851 GCF_950295315.1 Erinaceus europaeus
GGAATCTTCAGAGGGGATAGAGTTAATTGGAATTGCAGGAATAGATTTGTTGGTAAGATCACTGAACAGACACCAGTTTGCTTTCCAAAAGTTCCATCTTAGTTTCTCTGAGCACAGAATCAGTGGGAGCTGGAGACCAATGTGGATGATAGCTGGGCGGTGATGACTGTGCGGGAAGATCTTGAGAACTTGTCTCGTAGCGGGAAAGGCTTGGCCGTTGACTGTGCTAATCCAGCACAGGTCGGGTGACGAGTCTTTATTCCATCTAGCACTGTGAAAAGAGCCTGGATGTTTGGGATCATATAATAGGGAGAGGTCATTTGCTGAAGCCCAGTCGGCTAAGATAGAGCCGTCAGCACGAGTGGAGGAATATCCCCAGTCTTGGTGATGACTATTAAAGTCTCCAACATAAATGGCTGGGTGATTCAGGCTAGGCAGGACCTCATTATCCCATGAGGCACTGGGAGGCTTATTTACCTTGACGAACTGAATAGTTCCAATAGTAATGGAGTCGTAGAAGGTCGAAGAGACTGTATGGTAAACGTCCGCAAGACACGATTTGGCGTAGATGGCTCGGCCGTGTTTAGGATGGAGATTATAGCATATTAAATCGAATCCACTGATGGTGAATTGAGCAGCTTCATCGACTGCTATATGTGTTTCTTGTAGGCAGATAACATCTGCCTGATGCTGTATCGCCAGTTGACCAATAAGAACGTGTTTGGCAAAGGACAGCCCCTCAACATTAAGTTGGAGGACTCGAAGAGCAGGACCAACAGCTTGAAAGCTGTCAGGAGCTGCTTGTTGCTGGCTTTGAAAGTGACTGGGATCCATGTGAATTCAGTCGGCTAGGAAGGAACGTCAGTTTCCCCAATGAGTGGGTACTCATGAGATGCACCACGGGAAGGTCGATCCAATGCATCAGGAAGATGATTCAACATCACCATTAAATTTGAGTATAGATATAGATTTCAAAAAAAAAAAGTCACCAAAGGCAAGCTTGCCATGATTTAGAAGAATGAGTGGCAGGTGGTTCTAACTGTAAATAAAAAAGGGGAGAACATGGCCAGTTTGAAAGAAACATAAATATGTTGTGTTGACACCTGTGTTGTGAACCAGTAACTCCCCATAAAGTGAGATGGTTCATAAGGAACATGGAGTATGAATAACATGCCTGTGAAAATTTGGATGTGATAGAAATGGAAAAAGAAAAAAAAATAGTGGCAGTAATGACCATGGAACTGGTGCTATGCCAACACTAAGCTAAGTTTGTTTTTATCAATTGTTAAGGAAGACCATCCTTTCCTCTCTCCTCTTCCTCTTCTTTTCTGTCCCAGGGATGTGTGAATATAACTAACACCACCAGGCAGAGAAACCCATGGAAAGACTTTTTTATGAGTGGTTATAGGGGTTGAGGGGGAGAGTTCACAGAACAGAACAGAGACAAGCTCAAAAGTGTGGCTAGTCTGAGGCATTTAACATACTCTTTCAACAACAGAAAGAAAGATTGGGTTTCAAAGAATTGATGAACTGTGGAGACCTGAGTGACCAGGAAGTAAATGAGAGGCGCCCCCCTCCCCCCCATATATATATATATATATATATATATATATATATATATATATATATATATATATATAGTCAGTTTGTGCAAACTCATCCTGACGTCCTGTCTTCTGTGATAAGAGAAGTTCTTAGCTCCCAAGAGAGGCAGGAGGTGGGGGGCACTCTTGCTCAAAGGGAAACATCAGCCCTGCTCTGAGGATGATAAACAGAGTGCATAGAACCCTTCTGACATCAGTTTATTCTCATCTGTCTTCAGCTCAACAGCATTTCTAGGCTACTGTGACCTACTGGGGTGGATGTGAGGGTGGGATTCTTTCCTGGTCTTTGTAACAAGTGCATGCAGTCCTGATAGCTGTTTTTACAGGTGAGAGGTACAGAGCAAGGAGGTGGTATTACACCAGGATTTCCTCCTTGCCCTCGCGGGAAAGCAAGAAAGATAGAGATGGACCCACTCTCTGAAGGGAGACTGGGTCAGCCTACTCTGCTGCTCGAGGAAGACCGGTCCTGAAATGAGTGCAGCCTAGGATGTTCCCAGCTGTGACCATGGACTGACAGGGACTCAGAGGTCATACAAGGTTCCTGTGCTGAATATGGGTCAGGTGGATGGGGTAGACAGTTCATTGTATTCAAATGTTTTCTTCAAGTGTGGGAGATACTCTCTGCCCTGATCCAGCTTTCTAGTTCTATTCTCATCTCTGACAGCATCTTCCGACGGATGGGCAAACAGTTAATAGCATTTATATATTTTCCTCATGTTTAGGAGTTACTTCCTGTCCTAATCCAGCTTTCTAACCCTATTCTCAACTCTTGACACCATCTTCTCAGATGGTGTTTTTAGTCTGCCTCTGTGTTAGCCTATTAGGTACAGGCAAAAATCATTAAAGTCACAGGCCCCTTGGAACATACCTAAAATCAAACCGGGATCCTTGTGCATGTCTGCCCTGAACTGTTGAGGCTCCTCAGTCATCTCCATACTGAAGAGCAAACACAGCCCACTGGTCTCCAAGTCCAGCTCCAGTCTCCAGGGAAGGAACTTACTGCCTCCCACACACTCCCTCCTTCTACTTGCTCATCTCCTCCACCACCAATTTTTCAGCTCTGTAGAATAAAATACACAAACATCTCCATAAGATCTTTTTCTGTACCTTTGTATAACTGCAAATACATGGTGAATGTATTCAGCATCACATATTGGAAGGGTATTTTTCCCTCTCTCATGCTTACAATACCCCCCTCATTAGGAATACAGTGTTTTGAAACTCAAGCACTAGGTATTAAGAAGTAATAAATAATGAAGAATTAAGAACTGCTGGGGCTCATGTGGAGTGACTCTAACCAGGGGGTAAGCCTCCAACCCTCCCTCACTGGCTCTAGAGGCCAAGTGACTCAGAAAGAAGCATCGGGGAATATTCTGGTATGAACATTTGTTTTGTTGGGAGAAGAGTACAGGTCTTTATACTGAGTTAAACAAAGAACATTTTTCACATATGTCAGAAATTACAGGTTTCTTAAAGGTCAGCTTTCCCCTATGGTAGGGGGCTGGTATGACAAGAATTGATGAGATACATAAAGGTCAAAAAGATTAGTCTCCATGATGCAGGTGAGTTAATTATCCAAAGGCATTTGAGAGAAGCATAGGGGGTAAACCAGTAAGGTGAGGTAGAGAAGAAGAAAAATCAAAACTTGATGTAAATCACAGATATCAAAGGGCACAAGGAAATAGAATTTGGGGGTTTCATTGCCTGGTGTTGGCGGGATGTATGATAGAGTGGGTTCTCCTTTGTGATCAAAAGGTGAAGTGGATGTGTGAACTTTGAGTGAACCCTAAAGCAGGCAGCCATGTGTCCTGCTGCTAGCAGGGGAAACTAAATGTGAGAGGCTTGTAGGCTTTCTGTGAGCTTGAGAGACTAACAAGGAGAAACTGAGTCTGGGAGACTTTTCCCTCTTGGCTCATCTCTACAAGGAAAGAGGCTAACATGTGGGGTGTCTTTCCAGATCTCCATCCAAGGATGGGAGAGCTCCCCTAAGCTCTACCAAGCTTTCACATAGTCCCACACAGAACCATGCAAACACTGGGGTTTGCTTTTTCTAGCTTCTGTGGGCTTCTGACTACCTGCAGGGACTCCTGAGCAGTGGGCACCAACCTTGGCAGTGAGGGAAATTTCTGCAGCTCTGGCTGTTGTCATCCTCCTGGACTCTGTGCAGGGAGGAAGTAGGTGCTTCCATTTCTAACACACTCCTTCCACCCTCATGCTTATTAAGGTGGAAGCACCTTAAGCTGAGATCCAGCACTCTGTCTTCTCACTCGGGTGGTTGCATCTCCCTTCCTGCATCCCTCCTCTGTGTCTGTTATCTCAGCCACAGTGAATCAGCACCTCCTTCTGTGGCTCTACTCACTTTAGATTTCAAGGAACTCTGCTTTAATGCAGGTGATGGAGCCTCTTCACTGCCTAAAGTTTCCACCTCTCTCTCTCTCTCTCTCTCTTTCACTCTTTTATCCTGAATTGTTTAGCATTTGATGTATTACATAATAGCATCATATATGGTGGTCTGGGAGGTAGTGCAGTGATAAGGCTTTGGACTCTCAAGCATTAAGTCTCGAGTTCGATCCCTGGTAGCACATGTGCCAGACTGATGTCTGGTTCTTTCTCTCTCCTCTTATCTTTCTCATAAATAAATAAAATCTTTTTAAAAAAATAGCATAATATACGATACATAAAATTGCTTTGATATAATTAAAATAAATGACAAAACAATCAGAATTCATCATTGTCATTAGGGAAATTCAGGTTTTAATCAGGCCAGATTATCATGACTGATATTAAACCAACATATACTGACTTTAGAACCATAACAAATGAAACTGTAACTATCTGATTCTGCATACTACTTTCCTCAGAGTAAAATATTTTGCATAGTTTCTTTCTATAAATGGGCACCAAATCCATCATCCAGATTGAAACTTTCTTCTGAGTCCACCTTTCACTTCTTTGTGGACATACTTCTTATAAGGTATGGTATCCTGCATTCGTTGTCACATTTCTTATTCTTTTAAACTTTTACCTTAGAGTGTAGCATTGAGATTCATTTCAGTAAGTCTTCAAGTATAATCCATTCCACTGAAGGTGGGTGGTTGGTGGAGGAGGACTGAGTATGCTAGAACAGAACACATCTAGAATGTTCTCCTTCATCTCTTGTTTCCTAAAGTATCTGATTGTTAAGAGTCTTAAGAGTTTTCTGACCTCTGAATAGCTGGACCCTCTTGCCTGGGTTATTATCTCATCATTATACTCTTCAAATGTACCTAGAGTGTTTATAGGAAACTCTTGGTAGGTATCAGAGGAATTTGGGTTTATTCCGATTGAAATGCTCTTGAAAATCTAGCTTAGTGAAGTCAGCAGTAGTGCCAACTCTCACCCAGATGGGACATTTGCTGTGATCAACTAGTCTTCATTGATATATCATAATCACTCAATTTTCCCCATTCACGTTGTAGACGTTGCATCTTCTTTGGCCCTGAACAACTGTCCACTGGATATGTGCCCAATGTTATGGTGTCATGCAGACTGTCTCCACAACTCTAGAGTCCACTGTGTGCCAATCATCCATCATTCTCCCCCCTCATGCCCACCCCTGGTGGTAACCACTGGTCTACTATCGCCACAGACTAACTTTTTTGAGAATATGTTAAGCATAGTCTTCAAATATATGCATGTGTGACCTCCCTGGATTTATTTTCTTTTATTAGACAGATTAAATTGATTATAGTTGATAGTAAAATACTGTCAACTGTCGAATACTATTAAAACTACAGTACTTGATACATGTGTGATATTTCTCAGTTTTCCGCATAACACTCTAAACCCCCCACCTAAGTCCTCCTCCATAAACATGTTCCAGAACCTGAACTCCCACCCATCCTCACCACAGAGTCCTTGAATTTGGTGCAATACACCAAACCCGGTCTAAGTGTTTTGCTTTGTGTTTTTGCTTTTGTTCTTATTTTAGTTTTTATTTTTTAACTTTTGTCTTTGAGTGAGATCATCCTATATTCATCCTTCTCTTTCTGGCTGATCTTACTTCACATGATTCCTTCAAGTTCCATGCAAGATGAGGTGAAGAGGGTGAATTCCTCATTTTTAACAGCTAAATAGTATTCCACTGTGTATATAGACCACCACTTCCTCAGCCACTCATCTGTTGTTGGACACCTGGATTACTTCCAGGTGTTGGCTATTACAAATTATGCTGCTATGAACATAGGTGTACACAGATATTTTTGGATGAGTGTGTTTGGTTTCTTAGGATATATGCCCAGGAGAGGAATTGCAAGGTCATAGGGAAGGTCCACTTATAGCCTTCTGAGATTTCTCCAGACGGCTCCACAGTTAATTTTTTTTTTTTTGAACAGAGATACAGACAGGCAGAGAAAAGTGGAAAGACATCAAAACAATAAAGCTTTCTTCAATGCCCCCAACCGTGTCACACACATGACTAATAAGAACACCATTCAAGAGCTATCTTGCAGGCCCCTGACCCATATTTTATCTAGAAAGAAAGAGTACAGGAAGAGAAGAAAGAGAGATAGAAAAAAAGACACCAGACATTAAGCCACTGCTCCACTATTCATGGGGTCCCGTTTGGTGCTATCCACAGCAGTCTATGGTGATGCTGGCGGTCAAATCCTGGGCCTCACTCACCACAAAACATGTGCTCTGTATGTTGAACCATCTCCTGGCCTCTATCAATATTTTTACTTGAGCATAAAGTGATGATGGGGGTTCTCTTCCATTCACTTAATTATACTTGATGACTGTAAATTCCAATTTTCCACCATGTTCTTCCTATGGTCAGACTCACAACGGTAACTAAGATCACAGCCAAAACTATGCACTTAGTAGGGCCACCCTCAGCCTTCTGCAGGGCTATGACATATGGTGTTTGTGCACCCATTAGCACCTGTGACCCTGCCTCTAAGATATCCGCATATGTCTTCAGACCCAAACACATGGTCACACCCTCCAGTGTTAGAGAAGCAAAAGGACTGTGAACAATGAGTCAGTCTCCTGTCAAATGTCAAGGACTCAAACCATACAGAGCTGTCTAAACTGCCCTAGCCAAACACAACCTCGTTGACCTGTGACAGCAGAAACACAGAAGTGCATTCTCCTACAACTGTGGGGATGAGAAGTCTCCCACAACTGTGGGGATGAGTTGAGGTGTTGACACAATTTTTTTTTTTTCCTCTGAGGGAGGGGAGTCGGGCGGTAGCGCAGCGGGTTAAGCGCAGGTGAAGCAAAGCGCAAGGACCAGCAAAAGGATCCCGGTTTGAGCCCCCGGCTCCCCACCTGCAGGGGAGTCGCTTCACAGGCGGTGAAGCAGGTCTGCAGGTGTCTATCTTTCTCTCCTCTTCTCTGTCTTCCCCTCCTCTCTCCATTTCTCTCTGTCCTATCCAACAACAATGACATCGATAATAACTACAACAATAAAACAACAAGGGCAACAAAAGGGAATAAATAAATAAGTATAAAAAAATTTTTAAAAAACTCTGAGGGAGAATTTAATCTAGATCTCTCTATCCCAGCTTGGCATCACTTGGGCAAAAGCTAAAAGAAATCACCTCTCTCTCTCTCTCTCTCTCTCTCTCTTCTTCTCTTTGCAAGGATAATTGTTTATCTGTCAATAAATCCAGGCCCCATTCTAATCCTAAATTGATCTCATCTTCAGAACCACTGCAAAGACCCTGTTTCAAAGTAAGGTCACATTCACAGAGACAGAGGTCAGGAGCTGACCATCTATATGGAAGAGACATAAGCCTGTCCACTACAACCAATAACATGGTTCTCGCTCTAGGAATTCAAGGTCTCTTGGCCTTGTGGAGTGACTGTTCTCTGAAATCATAGTCTATACTGATAGGAGGTGAATCGTTGATGACAGGCATCATTTCTAAAAGCACAACATCAGAACAAATGTGTAGATGGAAAAATGAAACCCCACTTAAGCTCCCTTTTGTGACAAACATCTTAGAGAAGCATTAGCTCTGATCTTCAGTGAAAAGCATCGCAAAATCAAGCAAGGGGGTGGGGAGAGATGGTATTTGAAATGGCCTGGTTTCCATTTAATGGGATGGAGAGAGACAGGATTTACTGTGATGATGGTGCGCTTTTTAGCCACACAAGGAATCAGGGTCAGGGAATTAAGTGAAACCCACACAACTGTGGCCATCTGTGGTTTTGTCTTTGGGAGACTTTCTGAATTAGAGCGATCAACAACCCAGGAGTTGGAAATGCTCTCTCTCCATTCACGATGCCTTTAGAGTTTCTGTGAACCAGGATCTCCAAGGCTTTAGCTTTGTTTCTTCCTCCTCCTCTAGCTGCATTTTCCGGTTTATCCTTTTGTTGTCAGGGTGTTGAGAAAGGGTTAGGGATTGTACCTCTGCCTCTGGTAAAATAGCTTCCTTGGATGTACTGTTTTGTCATTACACAATTGAGGTTTGAGGCTGATTCCTCAACCTATAGGAGGAAGCTTCAGAGTTGTTTTCTCTTTTACTGTCTCTCTCCCTCTATCTCTATCTAAAAAAATAAAGTAAGAGGAAAGAAGGAAAGCATTTATTTATTTATTTATTTATTTATTTATTTTGAGAGAAATGCAGAGAGAGAGGGGGAGAGACACAGAGAGCGACACCAGAGCCCTGCTCAGCTCTGGCTTCTGGTGGTGCGGGGGATTGAACCTGGGATTTTGGAGCCTCAGGCAGAAGAGTCTGTTTGCAGAACCATTATGCTATCTCCCCCACCCAGAAGGAAAACATTTAGTGTGCATTTATGATAAGACTCTGGTTAAACATAAAATGTAGCACAGAACTAATTTTATTATAGAAAGGCAATAATATTGTTCCCCAGATCACCACCTGCCTTTCTCTTTTTTAAAAAAAATTATTATTAACTTTATTTATTTATTGGATGGATACATCCAGAAATCAAGAGGGAAGAGGTGCTAGAGAGAAAAAGAGACACTTGCAGCACTGCTTCACCACTTTCAAAGCATCCCCCCTGCAGATGATGACCTGGGGCTTGAACTCGAGTCCTTGCACATTGTATCATGTGTGCTCAACCAGGTGCACCACCACCTGGACCCCCACCTGTCTTTGTCCATACCTGAGGTTGAAAGAAAGGAGGCTGATCTTAGGGGGTAAGGAATAAAACAATCAAGTGATCCTGATGTCCATAAGTAGGAGACAGCCTTCAGTATGAAGAAACACTATTGACCAACATGGAGAAATGCCTCATAGCTACAGAGACTCAAATCTGTCCTGTTTTCCCTGTTGACTTCTCTGAGATGCTAATGGAAGCGGAGCAAACCAACTCATGTCAGCCCTCCAGTCAGCAGTTGCCATCACACCCACTTCTGAAAAGGAGAGCATTATCTAGTTCACGTTTTGCATGACAAAAAGCAGAGATCAATGGGTGATTCTCAACATGGCCAGCCCTGTTCACCTACGGTTACTGTTGCCTGCTATGGAACTTGCCCTTCAGTACAACACAGGTATGTCTTCAGTACAACACAGGCCCTTTCTGCATGTCTTCATAGTCATCATCTGAGTCCACAGAAGAGCCAAGGTCATGAGTAACCCACAATGCAGACACACTGTTCTCTCTCTCCTTTACCTTCTCAGCCATGAGTTGCTTCACCAACAGCTGTTGTAGTTATTATTGCTACACAAGTCAGGTGCAGTGCTTTTGGATTATTCTTGGGTATATGTTGGGAAGAGTGCATGGATTTTTCTTTCTATTGCTCCCATAGGCAATATGAAATGTCTCTGTGACTCAGAACTAACAACTCTGGGCTTCACCATGAGACTGCATTGATTAGATATTCTGGCCGTTAAGGTTTAAGGACATCGGCTATATTGCCACCAAGGTCTTGATGTCTTAGTCAAAATGTTGGATTCTTTCCATTCTTTCCTTCCTGAGGCAGGAGTTTTAAAAATAAAATCCATTGAAGACAATGGACCAGCTACTTAACTATAATAGGAAGAGATAAAAATAAAGTGCTTAGATATTTATCCAGTTAATTATTGACAGTTCTGAAAATATCAAAGTGAAAAATATACCACTTTCTTCTCCTTGGTCACACCGATTAAATATCTGCTCTCAGACAAAGCAGTCTTCACAACTTGCAGGTGTTAGTTTCTTATACTAATTTCCTGAAATTCCACATAGATATGAATAGATTTCCAAACTGATATTTTATTTTGCTTTATTTATAAAAATAAAAATATCAACAAGACCATAGGGTAAGAGGGGTACAATTCCACACAATTCCTACCACCAGAATTCCGTATCCCATCCCCTCCCTTGAAAGCTTCCCTATTCTTTATCCCTCTGTGAGCATGGACCCAGGATTATTAAGGGGAGCAGAAGGTGGAAGGTCTGGCTTCTGTAATTGCCAAGTTGCCATTTTAAATTTGATTTACCTCCTTCTTTCGGATCTTCATATTTTATCTATGGCCTTTGTTTATTATGATAATCATTCTTTCCTCCTTTCTACCTTGATTGGGGGAATTAATTGAGAAACCTAAAATGTGTTATTGCATTTTAGTAAAAGTGAGTTTTCACCTCTTCCTTATACTGCTTTTCCACATAACTTGCTTGTCTTATATGAGAAATATCTGAAGTCACCATAACTTACAGTCTGCTGACATTCTATTTTATTTCCAGGTCCGGCACCCGAAGCATGCAATGACTTCACCACTCCCAGGCTGCCTTTGCAATCAGAGAGGCAGAGAAAGGGGAATCATTATAGCATTACAGTTTCTTCCTCCCTTTATTTCTTTTTCTTTTTTTCTTTCTTTTTTATAAGACAGAGAGAAATTGAGAGGAGAGGGGAGGAGAAGATAGAGAGGGAGAGAGAAAGAAACAACACCTGGAGACCTGCTTCACCACTTATTGGGGTGCTTATACCGGGATCCTTGCTCATGTCCTTGCCAGGATTTAAGTGTGGGCCAGATAGGCAACAAGATAGATGCCCAACATAATAAGCTATCTCTCCGGTCTGAATAGTATTTTTTAAATCAGAAGATTAACTACTAATACATTACTATTATATTAGCATTGTGCTGTGCCTGAATGAATAGAATGGGAAAAAAAAAGAAAAAAAAAAGAACTCATTCCCTGTGAATCCATGTATTTGAGAGGGATGGGTCCTTCTTCTCAAAAGCACTGCCAATGCTTCACATCCTTCCATGACCCTATTCCAGGTTCTATTTCAAGAGCCTCTCAGCCCTGCCATTGCTGACTTAGACCAATGTCTCCTGATCTGGATTATGTTAGGAAAAATGGTACACATTTCCACACTGGTAAGAGAAGGGCATTTCATTTTGAAAGGAATTGAGAAAAGGCAAAGCTTTTTAAAACTCAAGGGCTCTCACAAAATAATCTTTTGTAAAAAGTGGAGAGTTTGAAAATAACCTTCCAGATTGTTCAGTCATGAAAACTTCTCTGAGCCACGTGAAATCATTATGAAAAGGGCAGTGGGTCACCTGCTTGACAGCATATGTCACAATGCTCAAGGACCCAGGTTCAAGCCCCCTGGTCACCGCCTGCTGGGGAAAGTTTCAGGAGTGGCGAATTACACTGTCCAGTCTTACTCATTGTCAAACACCTGTTCTTTCTTGTAATACAACATTTTAATATTGATTATGCAAACATTGACATGTTTAACTAAGGAAACTAGGACACCTTTCAAAAGACTGACAATTAGGTAACAAGACTATAGTTCCCAGCAGGTCCTGCCTTACAAGACTTTTTAACCTCTCAAGTCACCAGTTCCCTGCTAGGCCTGACAAAATTCCAGAACTGGGCTAAACAAGGCAGATTCCTTAAGTGGAAAATGGAATAATTCAACAGGAGCAGAAGCACTAAAAATGTAATAAAACGTATGCTGAGGTATTTATAAACTGTCTTCACAGTAACACCTTCCATTGACCAGATGACCTCAAAGGTTCCTATCGGTTTAGCATAACACTCAAATTCTTACCATCTTTGTTTTATAACTTGGGACATTGCTTCTGTTCTTCTCCTTTAACAAGGAAATCAGAGCCCTCACTGCTTCTGAGCAGATCACTGTTGTGTTTGGTCTCAAGTCAGCTGGGAAGTCTCCAAGGAAAATTCCCTTTTAGCATTTTCCAATTAGAAAGTGCTGCACACTGCACTAAGAAGTCATGTTCTTTACCACTTTCCATTCACTTTTATTGCCATTATTTATCTGAGAGGATCATGTTTCAAGAGAGACTTTTTCCCCTAACCAGAGAGAGAGAGAGGAAAAAAAAAAAGTTCTTTTTCCAAAGGAAAAAAAAAAAAAAGCAAATGCCAATGCATTGAAACATCTATCATTTTCAAGCCTTCATATTTTTAAGGAGGTTTGAATAAATGGATCTTAGGAAAAGGCTATTTTCTCAAGACAGCTTGTTGGATAAATCTCTATTTGGAAAACTTCTCCAAGAGTCTGTCATTTATCTACTGGTGCTGTCTGTTGAGCATGCTTACTTAGGGGAAGGCGAATTTTCAAATTCATTATTATGATCATTGCTTTAAAAATATTACCTTTATTTATTGGATAGAAACAGCCAGAAATCAAGAGGACGAAGGGAGATGAAGAGGGAGAGAGACAGAGAGACACCTGCAGCCCTGCTTTAGCACTCATAAAGCTTTCCCCCCTGCAGGTGGGGACCTGAGGCTTGAACTCTGATCCTTAAGCATTGTGACGTAAGTGCTCAACCAGGTACGCCACCACCCAGCCCCTCCTTACTTTTTAAAGTTGGCCTAAGCTTTGCATAAAATTGGCTTTGGCCTGGGATTAGTGCTGAGTGTCCTGTTCTTCTTCTAGCGTTTGCCCTTCTTCCGTAGCCAGTCCACAGCGTCAGGTTGAGCCTGATGTCAAGTTTCGAGACCTCCTTTGAATCTGGAGAGGTGGCAGTCGTTGACTATGTGGGTCATAGTCTGTCTGGAGCCGCAGGGGCAGTTCGGGTCGTCTAAAAAGACACAGCACAGCCTGGTCTTTCTGGTCCCTACTCGTCAGCCCAAGGCCTTGTCTCGCATCAGCAGCAGAAGCTATTTTTGGAGTGTGGTGTGTGGATAAAAAAAAAAAAAAAAACATTTTAGGGATAGGAAATCAACCCTCTGGCTTCTGTTTTTCCTCCAGTACTTAGACAAACAGAAACATGGTTAACGAGCCAGGAGCCCAGAACACACACATTGATTATTAAACTCTCTGTCATTCCTCTCTTCTCCTTCCCCCTTGGGCAGATAGTGCTGGGATTTATGATTTGTTTTTTCCACCACAGGTGTCTAAAAAAATGTTCCAAGGACTAGAGAGACAGCTTATTGGTTAGCACATAGAACTTGCCACCATGAATATGGCAGAAGTTCAAACCCAGGCACCAGATAAAAGTATCAAGACACTGGGAAGAAGTTCTCTTGATCAAGAGTCTCTCTGTCTTTGTATCTGAATGAAAAAAAAAAAAATCAGTCCGTAAATAGTAAATTTTCACATGCATGAGACTTGGTGGTCTCAAAATAAAAAGAGAGCCTCCTTCCTCCATTTAATAATTTGGGCCCCTTTAACAAAAAAATAGATGTCCATTGGTGTGGGGGGTTAGTTCTGGGCTTGCAATTCTGGTCCACACCGGGTCTGTGTATCCTCCTCCCTAACCCCCCTCCTCCTCTTCCCATCCCCCTCCGCCCCCTTTCCCCAAGTCCACTGCTCATCTCTGCCTATGGCTGTGCGGTGCTTGAGATTGAACCTGGGACTTTTGGTGCCTCAAGCTTGAAAGTTTTGGCTTAAAGAGTTTTACAATTTCACTGAATGTTTGCACTTCTTTCTTTCCTTCTTTCTCTTCCTTCCTTCCTTCCTTCCTTCCTCTCTCTCTCTTTCTTTCTTTCTTTCTTTCTTTCTTTCTTTCTTTCTTTCTTTCTTTCTTCTCCTGCCCTTGTTTTATTGTTGTAGTTATTGTTGTTGTTGGATAGGACAGAGAGAAATGGAGAGAGGAGGGGAAGAAAGAGAGGGGGAGAGAAAGACAGACACCTGCAGACCTGCTTCACCGCTTGTGAAGCGACCTCGCCTGCAGGTGCGGAGCCGGGGGCTCCAACTGGGGTTCTTATGCCGGTCCCTTGCGCTTGGCGCCACCTGCACTTAACCTGCTCCGCTACTGCCTGACTCCCTATTGTTGTTATTGCTGTCGTCGTTAGATAGGACAGAGAGAAAAGGAAAGAGAAGGGGAAGACAAAAAGGGGGAGAGAAAGACAGACACCTGCAGACCTGCTTCACTGCCTGTGAAGCGACCCCCCTGCAGGTGGGGAGCCGGGGGCTCAAACCGGGATCCTTCCTCGGGTCCTTGGGCTTCGCACCACGTGTGCTTAACCCACTGTGCTACCTACAGCTGGGCTCCACTATTTACATTTCTATAAATTTTTGTGATTTAATTAATTGAATGGGAGGCTTGCAAATGTATTTTAAACTAGAACTCTTTCCATGAAAAAGTAACTTTCTAAACACTTAGATTTATTTATTTTTTTCTATTCTTGTTGCTTTGGGGAGCAACTTTGTATCTCTGTTTCTCCATGGCCACACTTTCTGATAAAGAATAGGGAAGCTATCAAGGGAGGGGATTGGATATGGAGCACAGATGGTGGGAATTGTGTGTAATTGTACCCCTCTTATCCTATAGTCTTGTCAATATTTCCATTTTATAAATAAAAATTTAAAAAAAAAACAGGAGCGAGGAGGGTGCAGGCAGGAAGGAAGGAAAGAAGAAAGGGAAGGAGGGAAGGATGGAGTGAAGGGGGAGGGAGAGAGAAAGGGAGGGTCTCAGTGCCTGAGATGCCACTGGAAACCTTGTTTTGGGTCTCTGTGCACTGTAGTGTGTACGTAGCCAGATGCACCGCGGCCCACACACCTGCCCCTGACAACTTTACATCAGCAAGGAAAATAATAGCATACAGATGTTGTCTCTGGACTGGGTAGGCAGCATAATGGTTCTGTAAAAGACTCTCACTCCTGAGACTCTAAAGTCCCAGGTTCAAACCCCAGCACCACCATCAACCAGAGCTGAGCAGGGTTCTAGCCTCTCTCTCTCTCTCTCTCTCTTCCTCTTTTAGATTATTATTATTATTATTTATTTTGCCAGAGCAGTGCTTGAATCTGTCTTTTGGTGGTGCAGAGGATTGAACCTGGGACTATGGAACCTCAGACATGAGAGTCTCTTTGCATAACTATTATGCTATCTACCCCCCCCCCGCTGTATCTTTCTCTCTGTATCTCCCTTACATTAAAAAAATAGATAAATCCTGCAGGTGAAGACCTGTGTCCTTGGCAACTATAACACGTGCATTCAGCCAGCTGTGCCACCACCTAGCCCGTTTTTTTTTTTTTTAAAAAAAAAAGAAAGTGTATATGTGATTGACTGCAGCTATCTTATAAATCATTACTTACCTAGATAAAAGGAGTTGATAAATAGAAAAAAAATAGATAAATAGAGACATGTACAAATTTATTTTTAAAAGCTTTTTTTTATGTGTTAGGTTGTTGGAAAAGTCATGACACATTTTTGCATAGAAAAACAACTCAAAAATACACCATAACGTTACAGCCTGATCATTCTGCAACTGGATTTGAGTGAAGCAGCGCTCTGAGCCCCACAAGGCAGAATCCCTGTGGACCTAAGTCTCAGAGGTGCCCAGGGGTGCTGGTACCCACTAGGCAGACTCGTCATAGCCATCCTTGAGGACCCTGACCCCAGAAAACAAGCAACCACACCCCAAGAACCAGGTTCAAGCTCCCTGACTCCACCCCTAGGGGAAAAGCTTCATGAATGGGGAAGCAGTGCTGAAGGTATCTCTCTCTCTTTACCTTCCCCTTCTCTCTCGATTTCACTGCCTCTATCCAATAAATAGATAAATAAAATCTTTTTCACATTTTCATTTGTTATAATAGTTTGTCACAAGACTGACAGTGCATAGTTCCACATCATACCCACCACCCAGTTCTGTATCTCTACTCTTTCACTTCCTAAAGATCACCCCAGAGCTCTCACAAGTCTTACCAACAGTTTGCTTCCTTGCGTTTTGTTTGGATGTGTTGTTTTTGTTTGTTTGCTTGCTTGTTTCTTTTGGCAAGTTCATATAAATCAGATCTATAGATTCTACCTAAGAGTGAAACCATCTGGTAGTTGTCTTTCTCCTCGTAACTGATTTCACTAGGCAAATCCCCACCAGTTGTTGTCCCAATGTCATCTCTTTTGACTGCAGAGTAGTATTCTGTTGGTCAGTATGCCAGCTTCCCCCTGCTTAAGGCTACAATCTATTTACATAACCACTGTTAGCTAAGAACAGCCCTGCCTGCGGGGCACTGGTTTAATCTCACTGGTTCATACTCTCTTTTTGCTCCGCCCGCTCTCCTAGTCACTGTTTTCCACCACTAGTTTGTACTCCACCCTCTCTACATCACATCCTGTTTCCACCCTACCTGGTGAGTATAAATACAACTGCTCTTCTGATTAAACACACATTGGATTGTCTTATGGCTCCTTGAGTCCCAGAGTCCTAGAGCCCCAGAGTCCTAGAGTCTCTCTCTAGCTGGGCATGAGTTCCTGATCCCTCTCCCATGCAGCAGCCTAGGTTGGCTCCAGTCGAGTTGGCTCCAGAGAGCACTTGCTCAGGAAGAAGCACCCTCAGGCTATCCTAGCAGTATTCCATAGAATATATGTCCCATAATGTCTTTATCCAGTCATCTGGGGATGGGCATTTAGGCTGCTTCCATGTTGTGACATAGTGCGGACAACTCCCAGATGGTTTCACCCCTGTGGAATCTAGAAGGATCCCCACCTGCAAGGGGGGGTCGCTTCACAAGCATGAGCTGGGTCTGCAGGTGTCTCTCTCTCTCTCTCTCTCTCCCTCTCTATCTCCCCCTCCTCTCTCAATTTCTTTCTATCCTATCCAATAAAATGGAAAAATGGCCTCCAGCAGCAGTAGATTCATAGTACAGGCACCGATCCCCAGTGATAACCTTTGAGGAAAAACAAAAGAAAACCGAAATACATGAGCTTGCAAAAGAAATAAATAAAACAGTAAACAAATGATACTATGAGTTTCAAAGACTAGCAACTATGGTGGGCATCACTGCAAGGGTGGAGGCAAAGGACTTTGCTGGTGCTTGTGGCAAGGAATTATAAATCATAAATTTATTTTTAATGGGAGAAAAAAATCTCTGTGCAGCAAGCTGAGTGTAAAGCAGAAAAATGTCTCCGTGGGCTACAGGCTGTAAGTGCTTTGCTTAGTAGACTGTCAGTCAAACTTAGCATCACAGGCTGGTAGCAGGTAGCAGGTAAGGGGCCTGGACTGACTCCGGCACTCTCTGAGTGAGGGTGGAAGCCACACACACACACACACACACACACACACACACACACACACACACACAGCCAGTCTGGTGTCTCATGCCAGCCCTCCTTCTATGAGACCTGGGATACTGAGGGCTGTTTGTGTAATTGCTTCTTGTAAACGAGCTTTTGCCCACCACCTCTTTCCTGGAAACTACTTTCTTTTGCCACCTGCTATCCAGTTGTTTTAACTTGGTTTCCAGGATTGCTATCCCTCATTTACAAGAACCTTTTCACTCACACCAAATGAAATAATTGTTATCTATCCACTCCACGTTGCTCATTCATTTCAGCAAGGCTTTTGAAAATGAGAAATGAAATGGCTGCAAGGCAAGATGAGATTTAAAAAAAAAAGGGGACCAGGCTCAGCATTGATCCCTCTGGGATGATCAGAGATTCTGTCTTTGGAGTGATGGCTCACGTGGCTGACACAGGTCATCCCAAGCTGGTTGCTGGTGTACCTGGCTGAGCACACATGTCATCGTGCACAGTGACTGGGTTCAAGCCTCCTGCCTTCCCCTGCAGGGGCAAAACTTCATGAAAAGTGAAGCAGGTGCCTCTCTCTGTGTCTCTCTCCCTTTCTGTCTCCCCTTCCCCTCTCAATTTCTATGTCTCTATAAAAATAAAGAAGTAAAATGTTTTTTAAAAAATGTATTAATGTTTTAATACTGATTTACAAATTTATGTGATAACAGAGATATCATTCGTTACCATTCCACTACCAGAATTCTGTGTCCTCATCCCCTCCACTGGAAACTGAAGTGGTTATTCCAAGGTCACAGATATTAATTGAATATATATATATATATATATATATATATATTTATACATATATTCCTTTTTTCTGTAGCCCTGCCTTCTCTTCCTTTCTAACTCACACCGACACCTGTTACTACTTCTAAATGTGCTTCCCCCCCCAACTCTGGATCTCGATGGAATTAGGGTTCAGAGCCCTCTGGTCATATACCCCTCTGTAAATATGGACCAAAATTCTTGATGGGATGCAGAAGGTGGGAGTTCTGACTTCTGTAATTGCTTCTCCACTGGACATGGGCATTGGAAGGTGGATCCATCCCCCACCCCCATCCTGTTTCTGTCTTTCTCTAGTGGGGGAGGACTCTGGGGAGGGGAGGTTCCAGGACACAGTGGTGAAGTCATCTGCCCAGGGAAGTCAGAAAATCTGCAACTTGGTTGCCGAAAGGCAGTAAGATATTCTATCAGGAGAAACTGCTTAATAAACAGGAACCATAAAGTAGGAATAGAGCAGATGAGAATAGGGATCTTAGGGGAGATAGAAAGTAGGAAGTCTATTCTAGGGTTCCAGAGTTCTATTTTTAATTTTTATTTATAAAAAGGAAAGACTGGGGAGTTGGGCAGTAGTGCAGTGGGTTAAGCGCACATGGTGCAAAGCGGAAGGACCAGCTTAAGGTTCCCGATTCAAGCCCCTGGTTCCTCACCTGCAGGGGAGTCACTTCACAGGCGGTGAAGCAGGTCTGCAGGTGTCTATCTTTCTCTCCCCCCTCTGTCTTCCCCTCCTCTCTCCATTTCTCTCTGTCTTATATAACAATGATGACATCAATAACAAAAACAATAATAAATACAACAGTAATAAAAAACAAGGGCAACAAAAAGGGGAAAAATATATATATATATATATATATATGGAAACACTGGCAAAAACCATAGGATAAGAGGGGTATAACTCCACACAATTCCCACCACTAGAACTCAATATCCTATTCCATCCTGATAGCTTTCCTGTTCTTTATCCCTCTGGGAGTATGGACCCAGGGTCATTGTGGGATGCAGAAGGTGGAAGGTCTGGCTTCTGGAATTGCTTCCCCACTGAACATGGGTGTTGACAGGTGGATCCATACTCCCAGCCTGTCTCTCTCTTTCCCTAGTGGGTGGGGCTCTGGAGATAACTCAAGAGCATTATTGTTCTTGGCTGGAAGCATGTTTTGAGAAAGTGGCATCAGGGTCTGCGGAGGTGGCCTTTCAGATAGGCTTCCTCCTGGCATGCTGTTGGCTTTGGGCTCCTCTATCCCTGTTGCCACATGCTGGCAGCATAGCCGAAATGAGTAGAACTCCATGGATGCCCAGAGTCTCCCTCTCTCTCCCTCTCTTTCTCTCTCTGACATAAAATAAGGTGTGGGACCATGGTGCACCCAGATAAGTGTACGTATTACCATGTGCAAGGACCCAGGCTTGAGCCCCTGGTCCCCACCTGCAGGGGCGGATACTTCACAAGTGGTGAAGCACATCTGTAGGTGTCTCTCTTTTTCTCTCCCACTCTATCTCCCCCTCATATCTCAATTTCTCTCTGTCCTATCCAATAAAATAGAAAGAAAAAATAGCCTCCGGGAACCATGGATTCATAGTGCTGCATTAAGCCCCACTGATAACTGTGGTGACCTTAAATAAATACACAGCACACACACACACACACACACACACACACACACACACAATTTCTATCTCAATTTCTCTCTGTCCTATCCAATAAAATACAAAGAAAAATAAGAAAGAAAAAAAAAGCCTCCGGGAACCATGGATTCATAGGGCTGCATTAAGCCCCACTGATAACTGTGGTGACGTTAAATACACACACACACACACACACACACACACACACACACAGGCTGAGAAGTAGCTCTGTCAAAATGCATGCCTGAAACTTTGAGTTGGCTCTCCTGCATTGCATAAAAAAAAAAAAAAAAAAAAAGGGAATACGGTCTCAAATAAGAATGGTAGTTGCAGGGAGTCAGGCGGTAGCACAGCGGGTTAAGCAGGTTAAGCGCACGTGGCACGAAGCGCAAGGACCGGCTTAAGGGTCTCGGTTCAAGCCCCTGGCTCCCCACCTGCAGGGGAGTCACTTCACAGGCGGTGAAGCAGGTCTGCGGGTGTCTTTCTTTCTCTCCCCCTCTCTGTCTTCCCCTCCTCTCTCCATTTCTCTCTGTCCTATCTAACAACAACAACAACAATGAAACATAAGGGCAACAAAAAGGGGAAATAAATAAATAAAATTTAAAAAAAAGAATGGTAGTGGCAGTGACAATAGCAAAGCTTGGTGTAGAAAAGTAACAAAATAAAAGACCTGATTGACTAAGGGGGTGTTGCAGTTGGATGGTGTATTCATTCATCTGACACTTGCATAGAGTGAACTGTCTTTGTTCAAACTGTAGCCACTGACTTATCTGAGGAAACTGGGGTGTAGACAGTCTGGGCGGCTGTCAGGAATAGACAGTCTCTGCCCAAGTGCGGCTGTCCTCTCAGGAGGGGACAGAGCTGAACAGACGCCTTTGATGCTGCCCACACCCAGGGTGAGCTGGGCGGGCCTGGCTCCTCTCTGCCTGCCATTCCAAGTCAACATTTTGCTGAGAAGTCTGCAGTGAAACCAAATGGTACTAGGAACACGCTGAACCCTGCTCCTCAACAGAAAAGGGGGAAAAGAGAAATAAGCAAGAGGAAGAGGAGGAAGAAGAAGAGAGGGGACTGAGGAGACCACTGGGCTCCAAGGAGAAGCAAGAATTAAGAAAATGATTCTAAAAGAGCACACAGACACAAACTAACCTTGGGAAGAAGCATGGAGGCTGGGCCAAGAAGAAACACTAGCTCAGGATATGGGGCCCACTGGGACCTCATTGGGAGTTCTCCTCTGGGCCCTGCTCCCACCCTGCGCCCAGCCGTCAGAGGCAATGCCCAAGACTGGCCAGATGCAACGCTGTCTGGAGAAGGAGCGCCAGCAACCAGGAATAACAGAAGCCGGGGGGCACGACCAGTGGGCCAGGCAGCCTGGTATGCTGTTTGACTCTAAAGAACACATGGGGACCTTCAAGACAGGAAGGGAGGAGTGAAGGCTGGTGCAGAAGTCAGTGTGGGGAAGATTCACCCAAGGGGGCTGGGTGCTCTTGTGGTTTCTGCCTTCCAAGCTGATGGGAGGTCCGCCTGTCTTCATTTCAGACTGTCAGGACAGAATGCATGATGTCAGGACAGAGTCACGATGCTCTTTATTGGTCCAGGGCTGACCTATGTGCAAGTCACAATGCTCTTTATTGGGCCAGGGCCATCCTATGTGCGAGTCACGATGCTCTTTATTGGGCCAGGGCTGACCTATGTGCAAGTCACAATGCTCTTTATTGGGTCAGGGTCATCCTATGTGCGAGTCACGATGCTCTTTATTGGGCCAGGGCCATCCTATGTGCGAGTCACGATGCTCTTTATTGGGCCAGGGTCGTCCTATGTGCAAGTCACAAAGCTCTTTATTGGGCCAGGGCCATCCTATGTGCGAGTCACGATGCTCTTTATTGGGCCAGGGTCGTCCTATGTGCGAGTCACAAAGCTCTTTATTGGGCCAGGGCCGTCCTATGTGCGAGTCACGATGCTCTTTATTGGGCCAGGGCCGTCCTATGTGCGAGTCACGATGCTCTTTATTGGGCCAGGGCCGTCCTATGTGCGAGTCACGATGCTCTTTATTGGGCCAGGGCCGTCCTATGTGCGAGTCACGATGCTCTTTATTGGACCAGGGCCGTCCTATGTGCGAGTCACGATGCTCTTTATTGGGCCAGGGCCATCCTATGTGCGAGTCACGATGCTCTTTATTGGGCCAGGGGCATCCTATGTGCGAGTCACGATGCTCTTTATTGGGCCAGGGGCATCCCATGTGCGAGTCACGATGCTCTTTATTGGGCCAGGGCCATCCTATGTGCGAGTCACGATGCTCTTTATTGGGCCAGGGGCATCCTATATGCGAGTCACGATGCTCTTTATTGGGCCAGGGCCGTCCTATGTGCAAGTCACAATGCTCTTTATTGGGCCAGGGTCGTCCTATGTGCGAGTCACAAAGCTCTTTATCGGGCCAGGGCTGACCTATGTGCGAGTCACAATGCTCTTTATTGGGCCAGGGCCGTCCTATGTGCAAGTCACAATGCTCTTTATTGGGCCAGGGCCGACCTATGTGCGAGTCACGATGCTCTTTATTGGACCAGGGCCGTCCTATGTGCGAGTCACGATGCTCTTTATTGGGCCAGGGCCATCCTATGTGCGAGTCACAATGCTCTTTATTGGGCCAGGGGCATCCTATGTGTGAGTCACGATGCTCTTTCTTGGGCCAGGGGCATCCTATGTGCGAGTCACAATGCTCTTTATTGGGCCAGGGCCATCCTATGTGCAAGTCACAATGCTCTTTATTGGGTCAGGGTCGTCCTATGTGCGAGTCACAATGCTCTTTATTGGACCAGGGCCGTCCTATGTGCAAGTCACAATGCTCTTTATTGGGCCAGGGCCATCCTATGTGCGAGTCATGATGCCCTTTATGGAGGCAGCGCTATCCTGTGCACAGAATCTGGGTGCAGAGCCTTGGCCTTGGTTTACCAGATGTGCCTTCTCTACAGTTGTACCAACCAAAACCTGTCTTCAGACACTGCCCCAAAGTTCCCTGGAGGGGGTGAGGGTGGGCACAATTTTGTCAACCCCACCAACCCATAGAACAACTGCTATCTAGGACCAAGACCCAGGAAGTCTACACAGGGGTTAGAGGGACAGCTCACCGGGTAGGGGGACTTGCCTCGTGAAAAGATCAAGGACACTGAATGATCACCCTAGTGAGGCAGGGTTCTGGTGAGGTGGAGCTCCAGGACACATGGGTGAGTTCATCTGCCTGGGGAAGTCAAGTTGGCATCATGGTAGCATCTGCAGCTTGGTGGGTGAACAAGCATTAAGATATAAAGCAAAACAAATTATTCAATAACCACAAACCTAAGGGCAAGAATATAGCAGATGAGATTTGGGGCCTCCATTTTGGAAAAAGCTAGTAGGTCTGTTTTAGGTATATGCTTCCACACTACGATCATCATCTCTGGCATTATGCTATTCCACTGCAGAATACTGTGCCCCAGGATGGTTCCGTAGCCCCCATGTCCACTTGGTCGATTCCAAATTATATTCCTCCATGAGGATCATTTCTGGAACCATCCGTTCCACCCCGGTTCCATGGCTGCCAGTTCTTAGCAACATCGCCCCACCAGATATTCGTCGGGATGTGGCATCATCTAAGTTCATTTCCCACGTCTACGCTCAACCGGACCTGCCAATATACGCAGATATCTTTGCCCACCCTGTCCAACGCTTGATGTCTCATCACCCAATCTGGTCCCCTATGCCTTCACTGAACTTCTCTGTTCCAGTCTCTTGGAAACAGAGTTGGCAGTCAGCTGAGGTCAAGAACAAACACCTCATCACAGACTCCTGCAAGCGTCAACCCGGCTTTGACCTAGCACGTTATGATTGGGCCCTCCTCAATCGCTATCGAACAGGCCATGGCCGGTGCGCTGCTATGTTCCATCGCTGGGGAGCCAGAGACGACCCGAACTGCCCCTGCGGCTCCAGACAGACTATGACCCACATAGTCAACAACTGCCACCTCTCCAGATTCAAAGGAGGTCTTGAAACTTTACATCAGGCTCAACCTGACGCTGTTGACTGGCTATGGAAGAAGGGCAAATGCTAGAAGAAGAAGGTATATGCCAAGGGGCTCATGACATCACTAGTTTTTTCCCGAGCCTGACAACTAATATGCAGGTGAACCAAAGATATTATCTGGGGATATGGTGTCAGAGTTGGGAATAGGACAAGAAAGCTGGATCAGGGAAGAGAGTAGCTGCAGTTGGGGGGGGGGGGTTGTCTGGGAGTCTGATTGGGGTCCTCCTACACAGTAATAGTGCATGCTCTACCAGGTGAGTGACCTACCACTCCCAACATCCAGACTGTAATCCCTGAGCCTTGCATAAATATTTTTAAAAATCCAGAAATTAACTCTTTCCTTATCTGGTCTGCTTCCAGCAGTCTTCTTCTGAGCCTGGGGTCAGAATCTTCTCCACTCGGAAACAGGAGCAGAACTTCCTCCCTGGGCATGGCATCTGGAGTTTTCAGAGCCCAGGGGGGCCACACAAACATAGGCCAGTGCTCTAGGAAAAACACAAACCAAACCAAACCAAACCAAACCCTTCCATCACTGTGAGGAAGAGAATAGGCAACTGCCTCTGTCAATGGTAGCAGCTGATTTCAAGAGAATTCTTCCACAGGATCTGGGTCAATCACACCCCACATGGGGAACCCCTTTGCAGTCCTCTTGCCTGGAGACATTTTCACACTTTTGATCTCTGAAATGAAGATAATGATTCCTGGACCAGCAAGACTCCTGAGCTAATGCAAAAATAATAATATTTATAATAGCAGATATGATGTGCGTCATTGCAAAGAAGACGCATTTTTGTTTATACACATTTTATATTTCTTCTGGAGTAGTCTGCTTCATCAGGCTGGCTCTTTGAGGAGTATAATTTCACAGCTCTTTTTGATGGATCTCACCATACCATACTCACCACCAATTTGCCAATATCCCTCTGCCAAAGTCAAGTGAACCTCCTCTGTCCTTAAGGAAATTCATTAAACAGAAAGAGGGAAAGAGAAAAAAAAAAAAAAAACCTTCAGAGGAGAAATAAAAGAAGCAAAGGGAAGGAGGCCTGAATGTCTTCCTTATCTTGCCTGCAAGAAAGAGAAAGGAGCAAATATCCTTTGACTTGGATCTGTAACCAACCAAATGAAAGGTTTGAGATAAGGGAGGATGAATGAAAGGGGGCAGGAAGGAATAGAACTCTTAAGGACACTAAGGGTTAGGTGACCCTGGGAATGCACGATCCCATCAGCCTTTACATTTTCACCCATGGGATGGACATTTCTATTAATAGCATGTACCTTGGACCAGGTTAAATGGTGAAAACATAATACCATCAAACTCAAGTGGCTAAGACTCCCTAAATGGAGAAGAACCACCAATCACAAGATTTGTCTCTTCCAACTGGACCCACCCACCAGATGGCTCCAGGTTTGTATCATCCTTTTCACCCTGGTCCCACATGTCCAGGGAGCCTTGTGTGATGGGCTTGTGCTGTGCTGCCTGTGCAGAGATGAGAAAGTCATGTTTAAGTCATCATAATGATTGAGAAAATCTGACTGTTGGCTTAAGAGACTCCATTTACTTTGAGAGGAGGGAGTTAATTGAGCACATTCCACTCCTCCCTGATAGCTCTTACCAGGCCTTGGGAGGCTTCAGACCATCGTTGCTGCCAAGTGCAGCCCCCCCAGGGACAGATGGTATACTTAAAAGAATAGTTTTGTAGTCCCTCCCTAGAGCTGGTTAGGAAATAATGTTCAAAGAAGAAGAAGTAGGGTTATACAAATAAAAGGAAGATGTTAAAGGAAGATGAAAATACAGATCAGCAAAAAGCAGTTCCAGCCCACCATTTGTTCCCTCAATGGATCAACTTGACTACTCATGTCTGAAAGACTGGACTCGGTGCTCACAGTGAAACCCAGTGCAAGGAGACAGGAAGAATGCTAGGTCATTGAGAAATTTTCAAAGCCCTATGAAAAAATAGATTCAAGGAGCCAGTCTGCAGTCCAATAATCACAAACTTAAACAGCCAGGATGCTGACTTTCCATGCTGAGCACCATGCTGTCACATTACAGATAACCAGAGTTGAATGGCTTCCAAGCAAAATGATTCACCAACACAAAGATAAAGTTAGTCTTGAAAGGTAGGCAGCACTTAGAACACACATAATAGAGACTTCCCTCAAAGTGGGGAGAAGTTAGAATGCTCTTATCACTGGAGAAAACAGAAATGGATCTTCTCACCACCTGTGTTCAACAGATTCCAACAAGTGGATTAGTTGTGGGGGGGCAATAGTCCAGATGATTTCCACCCATACACAGGGTCTTCTCTAGACTCTTGCAATTCAAAGACAAAGACATTGCACATAGGTAGAAGAGGTGGAGACCCAGGGAAATCAAAGCAGGGTGACAGGACTCAGTCTGAAAGCAAAGGACTCCGGGAAAGAGGAATTTGGGTAGGTTGGAGGAGCATTGAGCTCCTGTTGTATGATGGAGGAGATGAGAAGTTGTCCCTATGTGTCAACAATTGTACTGCAAACTATTAAACACTCAATAAAGTATCTTGACTAAATCACCTTTGGTTCTGTGTCCATGGCACATTCATGCAACAAAGTCATACAACTTGCTGCATCAACACTGGATTGTGATCTCAGTCTGGGCAGCACCTCCACTTCCATCTGATCTCCACCCTCACCCTTCCTTCAAGAATGCCTCTCCAAGTCATTCAGCTTGATAAGAGAACAAGAAATATTCCCACGGCATCAACCACAGATGACTGCCCATACTCTTGGCTCTGTCGAATTACAAAATATTGGTGATGGGTTGGTGGAACCACTATAGTTTGAAAAATGGCAGCTCCAGATACCACAGTTGTGCTGTTTTCTGATGCTCTAGTGTGGCAGAACATCCAGAAAAGATATCATACTATGCCAGGTTTTCTACTGGCTACAAGTTTGTGCAACCCATGGTCTAATTACTCTGCATGGCCAACAAAGAGCTGTAACTCCTCAAACACAGGTAGATGTCAATAAAGCCAAAGCTCTGGACCCCATAACACCTGGCCATTGCCAATTGGTACCTGATGTGAAAGAGGGGATATTTAATTTGTTGACCACTGCAGTCATAAAATCTGCTGAGATCCCTTTGGGAATGATGCTTAGAAATAACCATGAATGTTGGGTAGAGGAAACCTAACATTCATTCCCCTTATTAGTGACACATCCCTATGCAGATTTCACCCTCCATTTGTTCTTCTTATTAAACTGTTCTGCTAATATCAGTGGTCTTAAGATTCCTTTGAACCATCTTGAAATGGACTAAATAAACCATCTTGAAATGAAATAATAAAAAGAAAAAAACAAACAAAAAAAGAAAACAAGAGATCACTGCTTCACCCCACATAGTCCTCCTTTAGGTTGAAGGGTTGGTATCCAATCACTTCAGGCTTTATAAGACCACATTGAAACTTGAATAATCAATCATTGATCCTTTGTCAGAGGATATGAGTCATCCAGCATCCTTGCTTCTTCCAGACCCATGATCTGCTCCTTAGAGACAGGTAGTGAGTGTCCTCCCCTGACCACAACCCAGACCCTGATACATAGAAGCAGTCCTCACTCTTGATTCCCTGAGCACTTAATGCTGCCTCCTCTTGTGGCTTTTGTGTCTTCAGTGGATCCCCTCTCAACCCTGGGGTGCACACAGACCTCGTGGTCCCAGGAGTGCAGAGATGAGCTGGACCAGCTTGGAGCATCTTATAGTCCCGCACAGAGGCATGCCACTGCTGCTCACTCAGCATCACTGGGGACACAGCCCCCCTGGAGCTCTGCTTGTCTTAGCATCAATCCCTCAGAACCAATATTCCATCCCAAGACAACTGCACAAAGAGCAGATAATGGATCAAAGGCAGGCAGCAAAGGAAGAGCTATTTGTCCTCATGTCACACAAGAGGAGTTTAATGACGAGAGCTGAGGGGACCTGCTGCCTTTGTCTAAGTCATTCCCAGTGGGCGGGTTCTGCAGCCACAGAGAGAAGGGTCTAGGTTCAATCTCAACCCCCTTCTACAGTCTCTCTGCACCTCTGCTCCTGCACTGCAGAGGCAACATTGACAATTTCTCTTGCCTGGGATTCTGGTGGGGATGTGCACCGCTTGAGCAAATATCTAGCCAGGATAATGGCCATCAGATGGGTGTTGTGATGAATTTTCTGGCAAGTTCACAACTTCTGGACTGCCCTGGAAGTCTCTGAAGGATGAGGATACATGGTCCAAGCCTTCCTCCTTCAGCACCTCTTTCAATCACAGAGTTATCACAGAGAATCTGAAAACAGCACAGGACATAAACAGGACAAACTATAAAAAGGAACATGGCAGCTGTGATTTCCAGATCCACTGGACTCCCTTTTGTGGCCTCCCATCTGCCCCCCTGCTGAAGTGGAGGGGATGACTGAGTGACTCTCATTGCTCAGCTCTGGCTTATGGTGGTGCAGGGGATTGAGCCTGGGACTCCAGAGCCTCAGGCATGAGAGCTTCTTTGCAGAACCATTATGCTATCTCTCCCACCCTTCTCATTGCTTTCTAGTGTCCATGGATCAGACCTGCCCCCACATCACCATTATCATTCGACCTTCTGAAATTGTATCTCCATTGTCTCAGCTTCTGAGATCAGACAAAATCGGGCATGCTCAGGGTGGTATGGGCTTCCTTTCATGCCCACCTCTCCCCCATGACCTTGAATGGAAGTGAAGGCAGAAATGCTAACTTGCTTTTAGAAAATGTCATCAGGAGTGGGGCGGTAGCGCAGCGGGTTAAGCGCACGTGGCGCAAAGCACAAGGGCTGGTTTAAGGATCCTGGTTAGAGTCCCGGGCTCCCCATATGCTGGGGAGTCACTTCATAAGCGGAGAAGCAGGTCTGCAGGTGTCTAACTTTCTCTCCCACTCTCTGTCTTCCCCTCCTCTCTCCATTTCTCTCTGTCCTAATCAACAACAATGACATCAATAACAACAACAATAATAACTACAACAATAAAACAAGGGCAATAAAAGGAGATAAATAAATATTTTTTTTAAAAAGATGTCATTTTCATATCTTTTACCTCCTTATCAACACTCTCTCTCTCTCTCTCTCTCTCTCTCTCTCTCTGCCTCACTCTTTCCACAGTCAGGTTTCTCTTCTCTCTCAGAGTTTGCCTCCACCACCCCAGCTTGAGTCAGCTGAGGAAATGCCGTGTGACTCTCCAAAAACAGTCTCACTCTTGCCATCATCCTGAGTTACCAGGCTTCAGAACTCTAATGGAAATTGCTTAATGAAAATGACAGTAAGTTCATGGTGCTGGGAAGGGAGTTCTAAGTGCGTTAGGGATCAACAGCTCATGCTCTTCTGAGAGATAAACAGCTCTGTGAATTGGCCCTGAACGTGGCAAAGCAATTCAGTGAGCGAGCTGGCAGAGATTTCAACAGAGAACAAAAGTGTAAAATAATTTGGACAGGAGCTCGAGAGCAATCCCAGAGGACAATCTCATGCTGGAGCTTAAAACAGGGCATTGTTCAGCATTACAGCAATATCCGTGCATTGCAGACACTCCATGTGATTCCTATAACCTCGAAGTAATGCAGTGGGATCTAAGAAGTTGTTTTGCATGAGTATCAAGTTCAGCAGAAAACTGCCAGCACTTCAACCAAGCACCCCGCTCTGTGTCTGAGTGCACTCAAACAGCTTGAATTTGATGACAGTAAAATGCGTTATAGCGAAATGCTGCCACACCAGCTTAGCATTATTGTCTTAATAATTAGGAGAAGATTCCAAGGGATAAAATTGTCAAGCATACTCTGAGCTATGGTACATAAACCAAGACAAGTGTGGAGATAAAGAGAGGTTGACAGAGAGAGAGGAAGAGAGAGGGAGGGTGGCGAAATGGGAAAAGGGAAAGCAGAGTAAACATCTCTGTACTGATCCGCCATTCCGAGAGTTCTCCTGAGAGTGTCCATAGTACTCTCATCTGGTGTCTCAGACTTGGTATTTGGACACCGTCTTGGGTGAGCTGTCTTGGGACCTGGACAACGCTTTATGTTTTATCGAATGATGAGTTTATCATTTATATAAGCTGCCCCTAAAATTTAAAAAAAAAAAAATCATGCTCATTTCGTAGAAGGCTCTTGTCTTTGGTTAAGTGCATATAGTACTAAGTGCAAAAAGAAACAAACAAAAAATCCTAACCGAGACTGTCCCCTTTAGCCATTGTCTTTAGTGTTTGCATTAGTGAGGTTCAGTGTTGCCCTAGCCAGCACTTGCTCACTTCACAGTGATGTGCTGTGGTTGCTGAGGGAGCGGATTTCCACATGGTCACACAGAGACCTAGACTCCTACGCCCTCTGTGTGGCTCAGCCATCTGCAGGGTGCCCTGGTCTTCTGGAGGAATTTTGTGTCTAACTGCCCTATTCAGAAGGAGGGAAATCCCAGCTTCAAGCCCACCCCCTACCACATCGGAGGAAGCTCCAGAGCCATAGTATCTCTGCCCCCATCCTCTATTTCTAGCTCCCTTTCCTTTTTATTGTCACCAGTGTCATCACTAGAGCTCAGTGCCAACACAGGAGTCTACCATTCCCAGTGGCCATTTCTCCTCCTCCTCCTCCTCCTCCTCCTCCTTATTCTCCTCCTCCTTCTTCTTCTTCTCCTCCTCCTCCTTATTTTGTAATCAGACACTACTTGCTTTCTTTTAAAAACACATAACCACATTAACTTTTTTGTTTTGTACAACCAACTAGAAGCTGTTAAACAGGACCACACTGTGCATTTAATTAACCTACTTATCTAGAAGGGAACTCTACATGTGATAAGACAGAGAGAAATTGAAAAGAGAGTGAGAGACAGAGAGGAATAAAGAAAGATAGATACCTGCAGACCTGTCTCACCATTCATTAACCAACCCCTTGCAGCTGGGGAGCAGGGACTTGAACCCAGGACCTTGCCCATGATAACATGTGAGTTAAACCAAGGGATCTACCACCCAGCTGCCTCTACCTCTCTTTCTGTCTTCAAATTATGGTCCAGTGTAGTGAAACCCCAGAAATGAGAGAGAAGGAGACAGAAGAGAGAGAAAGAGAGAGGGAGGGAGGGAGAGAGAGAGAGGGAGGAAGGGAGAGAGAGGGAGGGAGAGAGAGAGAGAGAGAGAGAGAGAGAGAGAGAGAGAGAATGGTGGAAGATTATGAAAAAGCTTCTTATAGGATGGGTTTACAAATAACTTACAACACTCTTGCCCAGAAGTCAGTGACATAGTCACATCTAAAAACATGGGGGAAAGGAAAACAAATATTTCATAGTTAATAATAATAATAATAATAATAACAAGCATTTTAAAACAATAACCACAAAGTCTTAATTGCAACAGTCTGTGGTTTCAGAGTCTTTTCACTTACTAGGCACTGTGTTAAGTATCATCCTACTTTTACCAGCACAAAGAACATTTAGGACAGCCAGACCTCAAATACAAGACTGTGAATGAATGGTGGCCTGAGTCCAGATCAATAGGCAGCAAGAAATTCATAAGGTAGCTACTTATTGGGAGTAAGAATCTCAGGGTAGCCCAGATGAACAACATACTCTATGTTCCATCTGAGGAAGATGGGTCCTGATATTGGGGCAGCTTGGAACGTTCCTACTCAGGACCACAGAATGTGAACTCAGATCTATAGGGATGCAGAGGTCACATAGGCTCCTAAGCTGAATATGGGCCCCAGACCAGATCAAATTGATGGGGTTTACAGTCAACAATATTTGTACACCTTTGCCATATTAAGGAGCTACTCTCTAACTTGATCCAGCTTTCTGGTCCTTTTTCTAGCCATGACATCATCTCCGCAGACAATAACTTGGATACAACTGCATATCAGATTTCAGGCTCAGGAAAAAAAGCAAAAAGCTAGTATAGCCACAGGCCCTTTGAAATATCACTAAAATATGCCTACTAGCTACCTTCAAAATGGAGACACCCCCCCCTCAATTCTTCATCTGCACTATTCCAGCCTTTAGGTTCATGATTAGTTAACAGTTTGTTTGGCTTTGTATGTTAACTCTCATTTCAGATGCCAGCATGAGGCCAATCAGACTTCCCTGGACAGAGAACCCCATCAATGTGTCCTGGAGCCCTGCTTCCCCAGAACCCTGTCCCACTAAGGAAAGAGAGAGACAGGCTGGGAGTATGGATCAACCTGTCAATGCCCATGTTCAGCGGATAAGCAATTACAGAAGCCAGACCTTCCGCCTTCTGCATCCCACAATGATCTTGGGTCCATACTCCCAGAGGCTTAAAGAATAGGAAAGCTATCAGGGGAGGGGATGGGATATGGAATTCTGGTGGTGGGAAATGTGTGGAGTTGTACCCCTCTTATCCTATGGTTTTGTCAGTGTTTCCTTTTTTATAAATAAACTAAGAGAGAGAGAGAGAGAGAGAGAGACTACTCAGAGAGAAGAACATTGTTGATAGCCAGAATCAACCACTAGGCACTTAAGTGAAGTGTTATCCACTGACTGATAGGTGCCACGCAGCTGAGCAGAAGCAAGCAAGAGAGGAGCCCACCTGCTGAGCCCTGACAAATTGCCAACATAGCGAAATGACTATTCATATAAAAAATGAAACTGGTGTATAACACTTGTAAAATTTTGACCAATTGATTCTTTTAGCTCCTTGTTTACTTTCCCAAATGTTTTGAATTAAAATATAAAACCTTTGGGGCAAGGCAGTGGCACACCTGGTTAGGCACACACATTACAGTGAGCAAGGACACAGGTTCAAATCCCCTGGTCCCCATCTGCAGGGGGAAAGCTTCAGGAGTGGTGAAGCAGGGTTGCAGGTGTGTCTTTCTCCCTCTCTATCCCCCTCAATTTCTCTCTGTCTCTATTCAATAATAAATAGAAATATTTTTCTAAATGTAAAACCTTTATAAGTTAAGAAACAGCATACATTTCTCTCTGAAGGCAGCTCTCCTTCAGGCTGGCAATGGAATACCTGACTTTACTCACACATAAATGCATGGTAAATAATATTCCGTCACTAAAGGATTCAAGGTTGCACACCCATAAGTTATTTCATCTGGTCCTAAAATTTCACGGCTCTTAGGTTACTTCGTGGAGCTAACTCTTTAAGAAAAAAGAAAAGGACAGAAAAGAAAGAAGAAAGGAAAGGCTACTCAAAATAGTCCCTTTATTGATCTGTAACTTAAGAACTGCAAACACAAGCAATGTTTTTGATACATCTATGATTTTGTCCATTTTTAGGCTGAAGGAAATAATTCTCTTTAATCTTTAAAAACAGTTGAGAGGAAATGATAGATTCTAGGATGTACACTGGGGGGAAAAAATGAGCCTGTGGTATCTTCCACTGTTAGAAAATAAGGAAGTTCTAGAAAAACAAAGACATGAAACCGCTTCCAAAGGACATACAAGTGACTCTGAATGGATTACCAAATACACCAGCAGAGAAGAACTGACCACCTAAAGGAAGGATCTAGTATGGGGTCATAATGCAAATAGTACGATAAACACAAGTCCATACTTCTATAAATAAATAATAGAACTAGTAAAAAGATAAATGAAAGCAGGACAAATTTGCCTTAAAAACTGAAAATAATATGCATAGATACTGTGTAGACGCCAGTCTGGAGAAGTTGATTCCTCTTCCTGACCTGTTGAGTGTGGGCTGGGTTAGTGATTTTATCCCAAATATATCCCAAACATAGATTATGGAAGGGTAAATGGGCTTGACTTCACAGAAGAGAAATATGGCTAATAACTATGAAACAATGCAGCAAAGAGTTACAAATGGAAGTTCGCAAAAAAAAAAAAAAACTTCAATATGGTCAGGAATAATAAGAAATGGTTATAAAAATAACAACTAGAGGGTGTCGGGCATAGCTCAGCGGGTTAAGCACAGGTGGCGCAAAGCACAACGATCGGCATAAGGATCCCGGTTCGAGCCCCCAGCTCCCCACCTGCAGGGGAGTCGCTTCACAGGCGGTGAAGCAGGTCTGCAGGTGTCTGTCTTTCTCTCCCCCTCTCTGTCGTCCCCTCCTCTCTCCATTTCTCTCTGTCCTATCCAACAACGATGACAGCAATAACAACAACAATGATAAACAACAAGAGCAACAAAAGGGAAAGTAAATAAATAAAAAATGTAAAAAAAATAAATAACAACTAGAGTAGCTTGGGGGTAACTGGTTGAGCACACATATAATAATTCCCAAGGCCATGAGTTCAAGCCCCTAGTTCCCACATGCAAGGAGGAAGCTTCATGAGACGTGAAGCAGGGCTGCAAGTCTCTCTCTCTCTCCCTCTCCCTCTCCCTCACCCTCTCCCTCACCCTCTCCCTCTCCCTCTCCCTCTCCCTCTCCCTCTCCCTCTCTCTCTCTGTCTTTCTCTCTCTCTCTTTCTTTCTCCCTTTCCCTTTTTTCTCTGTTTCTACCCAAATAAATAAATAAATAGATTACAGGTATATAGATGATAGATAGGTAGATAGATGATAGATTGATAAATTGATTGATAGATGATAGATAGATAGATAGATAGATAGGAAGAGATAACGGAAAAATTAAAAATAACAGCCAAAGGAAGCTAGAGGCAATGGTGGTCCAATAGAATGTGTCGTAGGGTCCTGCAATTAGAAGAGGACATCAGGGAGAAAATAGCAAAATCCAGATAAAATAGAGAGTTCAGTTCAGACTAATGTAGCGATGTTGAGTTCCTGGCTATAACCAAAATACCATGGTTGTACCAAATGACAGAGAGAAAGAGAGAGAACACAGAAATCCTTTCAGATATCTTTGCAGCTTTCCTGTAACTCATAAAAAAAAAAAATTCAGAACAACAAAAAAATGTCATTTGGGTATTTGGTTTGTTTGCTTGATTTTGATAGTAGCCAGCAGCCAAAAGGTACAGAGGCAGCAAACGAAAGTAAGCACAGTGACCAGGCTCAAATCTGGGTTGAGCACTTTGCAAACAAGCAGTTTCCAAGCCAATATTTCACCAGCTCTGCTTTTTTTTTTTTTTTTTTTTTTTAGAAGCCACAGTTCAGCTCTGGTGGTTCAGAGACTTGAACCTGGAGTTTCTTTCATGTAAATATTTTGTGATCTTTTGTGTAATCACTTTAGTTAGTCAGTTTGCTTCCAGGATTATCACTGTGGCACTAGCACTGTGAACCCACTGCTCCTGGCAGCCATATTGTCCATGTCATTGGATAGGACAGAGTGAAATTTAGAGAGGAGGAGGAGACAGAGAGGGAGAGAGAAGGACACCTGCAGACCAGCTTTTTCAGCTTACAAAGCACACCCCACCCCTACACTCCCCTGCAAGTGGGGACCTGGGGGCTCGAACCTAGATCTCTGTGCTTAGTACCATGTATGCTTAGATGTACCACCTCCCAGTCTTCCTTTTGTGTAATCACTGCACTATCCACCTAGCTATTAAACAGCACATTTTTATGCCCACTGGTGAGCAGAGCAGACCATTTGGATGTTTTGAAGTAATCCAGGTTGACAGAGTTGAGTGGTTTTGACATCAGATTCTGTTCATCTGAGCCTGTCCTCTGCACGCGGGGGATGGTCACTTATTCTGTTACTGGGCCATCTGCGCTTGTGCACAACTTGAAATTATTTACAATATCACTTTGAGAGCACTTCTATTTGAGTGATCAGGCCTTGAAATTAATATTTATAGCTTCTGCATATTTTCATGTTGCACATAAAATGGTTCTGCCAATTTATTTTTAGTTGGCTTGCTTCTTCCCAAATGAGACAACAAATGTTCCCAACTTTGACCTAGCAAGACCTCAGATTAGGTTCTAGGAAAGTGTGCATTAGAAGATAAATGAGGTCTGACTTGATGTTTGCTGATTGTTCATTTTGTAAGACACTTGGGACTTGGTTTCCACCTATTAAATCCATACACACACACACACACACACGTGCGCACATGAAACTTGGTTCTGTACATTGAAAGCTTGTAAGATATTCAGCTTTATTTTTTAATTTATTTTATCTAATAGGACACAGAGAATTTGAGAGGGATGGAAAGGCAGATAGAGAGACAGACACCTGCAGCACTGATTCACCACTCATGAAGCTTTCCCCTTGCAGATGGGGATCAGGGCCTTGAACCTGGAATCTTGTGCATGGTAATAGATACGCTTAAGCAGGCAAGGCACAACCCTGGCCATTATGATATTTTAAACACATTTATTATGTGTTATTTATGTACCTGCATCATTTTTTAAAGTGACTTACAAGACCCTAAAAAAAAATTATTTAGTTATTTCACCTACAGTTTTATGATTCAGCATAGATCTTGGGAATCTTATAAATCTGACTAGGTTGATTGAAGGATGAGTACCGATCATAACTGTCAAAACACAATTAACTTCCAGACAGATCTACGGAAAACTTTATGAGTTTAGCAGGCTAGAATGCTAAAACTTATCCTTGCTTGCTCTCAGGGTTAGTCAGGGATTTTCAGAGAAACAGAATGGAGAGGTTGTTTACTGATAATCACTCTATATTTTAGGTTGGTATATTTCCTAATAAACCCAATCTAAGTTAAAAGTATTCTCAGTGTTCAAGACATTATAAGCAAGATGCACACACACACACACATACACACACACACACACACACACACATTCACATATAGAGACATGCATATATAGAGATTTATTTTTATTTATGTTATTATTTATTATCAAATAGAGACACAGAGAAACTGAGTGTGGAGATAGAGGGAAAGAGACAGAAAGACACCCTCAGCCCTGCTTCACCATTCATGAAGTTATCCCCCTACAGGTGGGGGCCAGGGGCTTGAACCTGAGTCTTTGCGCTCTGTTACCTGTGAATGTAACCAGGTGTGCCACTGCCTGGCCCCTATAGACTTGTTAAAAGGAACTGAATCAGCATGTTATTGAAGACTAGAGAGTTGAAAATCAGGTTACCAGGTTAGCTAGATAGCTCTCTTGGATAGGGCACTGATTTTCCATGTGTGCAGCCAAGGTTCAAGCTCTCTGTCTCTGTCTTTCTCCTCTCTCCCTCCCCCCACTTCTTTGTTTCTATATGAAACAATACACAACAAATAAGAAAAAAGACTGGACACATAGAAGAATTAAAGCCCCAACCCCAGTTCCCTAGTGATTTCCTCTGAGCCAGGAGAAACCAATGTTGGCAGATTGTCTGGCTGTAGTAGGTGGCACTGTCTCTCTTCTCAGAGAAAGCTGGTGTCTGTGCTTCTCAGACCCTCCATATGATTAGATCAGACTCATCTTCTCTAGAGAAGGCAAGCTGTTTCCTCAGAATTCACTGTGATAAGAACCTCATCTAAAACAACCTCACAGAAAATACTTAGAATGATGTTTGAACCATAGCTAGGCACCAACAAGTTGACAACAGGTAAGAAGAACCATCTCATTATGAAACTTCTTTATTGATCTTCAATAATAGTTGTGGCCCTATTATGTGCCTAGAACTGGACTACACGTGAGGATATTGACACTAAGATTCACAGAGAGGCTTTAATATTTCGTTTCACAAATGAGAAAATAGAAGCTCACAGAAACGCACATCATTAATGTCACCTAAAAATCAGGTTGGCTCAGAAGTGTGTTCAAGCCCATGTTCCCCCTTGATGGGTGGACTTCCGTTTCTCAGTGCTTCCTGTGCCTTAGATCCCAAGTGTTGGCAAGCGGCTTATATCTTTGGTTTACTCTCCATTCCTTCTATGTTCTCTCCAACTTATATGTGCTTGCAGGTTATAGAAGACCCCCTCAGAGAAAATGTGACCTTAATGCACAGCAGGGGTGAGCAGCTTTGAGCAGGGCAATTTATCTTTTGATTTTTTTTAATCAAGTGAAGGGATTTTTTAATTTTTTTTCTAGTGATTTAATAATGATGAACAAGATTGTAAGATAACATTGGTGCAATTCCACACAGTTACTACCACCAGATTTCCCTGTCCCATTCCCACCATTGGAAGTTTCCCTATTCTTTATCCCTCTGTGAGTATGGACCAAAATTCTTTAAAGGTGTAGAAAGTGGAAGGTATGGATGGCTTCTGTAACTGCTTCTCCACTGGACATGAGTGTTGGCTGGTGGATCCACACCCCCAGCCTGTTTCTACCTTTGCTTAGTGGGGTAGGGCTCTGGGGAGCTGAGGGTCCAGGACACACTCACTGGTGGAGTCATCTGCTCAGGTGAGTAGGTGAGTCAGGATAGAATCACAGTAGCATCTGCAACTTGGTGGCTGAAAGATGGTGAGATATAAAGCAGGACGAAATATTTAATAAACAGGAAACCAGGAAGTAGGAATAGAACAGTGATAATAGGGATCTTTTGGTGAAAGAAGTGTGGAAGTCTATTTTAGGTATGTTCCTAGGAGCCTATGACTATGGTCGTTTTTGCTTAAGTTTGATAGTCGGTGTGAAGTTGGATGAACATATTGTCTGAGAAGACAATATCAGAGTTGAGAATAGGGCTAGAAAATTGGATTAGAAGAGTTTTCTGCCTATAGACACATTTACATGGTGGCAGGGCTCAGCAGCCAGCCCCCCTCACATGCTCACAGAGCTGGTGCACTGCCAGATGAGCTCCTAATGGTCCCCTCCACATAACTTCTTCCTGCTTACTTTCTTTGTTTGGCCTTTTCAGTGGTATTGTTATTTAGTAGGAAATACAGTCGAGCTAGATATCTAGCTAGATATCACGATATACTCCCTAGAAGAACTAAATACAAAAATAAGCTTGTATCCAAGTGTTGGTGGAATGTGAACTTAGGACTCTTATCACACTTCTTGTGGAAATCTAAAACCGTGCATTGTCTTAGGCAAAAAGTCTGTTGCTTTTCTTTAAGCTCACTGTACTGGAGGAAATGAGAGTTTACATGGCACATGCAGCGTGCTTCCTATCTCCCTGAAAGCTATCAGGACACCAAGCCCTCCCCAACTTGCGGTCTTCCTCCACCACTGGACTCTGGAGCTTCCACACGGCTTCTTAGCAGCTGTTCTCCATCTGATACCAGGGACCCAAACCTTCTTGATCTTGCATCCCAGCATCTTCCCACGTGGGAGCAGAAAAAGGGCTCTGAAAGATGTCCACACTTTAATTCTCAGAATGTGTGCAGCAGGGATATGTAAGCAGTGATAAAGATTCCAGCGGCTGAAATGGGAATATCCTAGATTGTTTGGGTCAACTCAGTTTAATCCAATAAACCTTTAAAATTAAAGAACTTGTCCAACCCAAGCCAAAGAGAGAGACAGGCAGAGAGAGAGAGAGAGGGAGAGGGAGAGGGAGAGAGGGAGCAATGAATGGGAGAGGGAGATCAGAAAAATTTTGTGGGGACCAGGTGGTGGCATATCTGGTTGAGCACACATGTTACAATGTGCAAAACCAAGGTTCAAGCCCTCAGTCCCCACCTGCAGAGGAAAAGCTTTGCAAGTGGTGAAGCAATGTTGCAGGTCTCTCTCTCTCTCTCTCTCTCTCTCTCTCTCTCTCTCTCTCCCTCTGTATCACCCCTTCCCACTTGATTTCTGGCTGTATTTATCCAATAAAATGAAAAAAAAACAACAATAAACCGTGTTGTGAGAATCGTTCCACCCCACCCCCATTTGGCTTAAAGATGAAAGGCTGGAGATGGAATCTGGAAGCTGAGAAACTACAGGAGATCATTTCTTCCTTAGAAAGACATCCCCCCAATGCTGACACAGTGATTTGAACCCAGTGAGACCACGTTGGACTTCAGAACTTTGGAAGACATTGTTTAAGATGCATGTTTGTGTTGATTTGTTATAGCCTCAGTAGAAAGTAGAAGAGTTTCAGTGTAGGAGGCACACTGCAATTTCACTTCTACCAAAAGCAAGAGCATGCTTCATTTTGGCTAGACATTAAGTAACTCAGCTGCTTCAAGTGAAGGTGCTACTCTTGGAAAATGGAGGGATCAGGGGCATAGGGTGGAAACATATCTACACTAAATAAAAACCTTGGAAACTACACGATGAATTGGATCCACTTTACCTAAAAGGAACCTAGAGATACATGGGTCTGGATTAGACCCAGCAGACACACCTCTCACTGGGGAGATTCTTTGCGGGGCTTTCATTCCTTTCTTCCATTCCAAGCCTGCAGTAACTGTGGTAGGGTTACATAATTCTGCTCAGAGGCGCATGCCCATTTCCCAAACATACAATTTCCTGACCCAAAATATGTACTGCCAGCCAAAGCCAAATTGAAAAGATAGATTATTCAAGCACTCTAATTTTGGTGAATAATGATTTTAGAATGCGATTGTTTGAAACACATGTGCCTAGCTGTCATGAGTTCAGACTTGATCTGAAAGAGAGTCAATAACTGGGCACCCGATTGAGTTTCCTTGAAATGGACTCTACATTAAGTAAAATGGGAAGAGGGAAATGGAGTTGCCTTAATGGATTAGACTAAAGACACCCATTTGAACATTTCAGGGGAGGTGTAAGTACCCATTTTGGAAAAACATTTTGCACCATCTAGAAAGTGTTGGCCAACACTCACATATTCTCTGTAACCACAGTTCCCAGCTCCAATCATACAAACATCTAGATATCACACTTCGGTGTTATTTGGTTTTCTGAAAGTTAAGTAGCAAAAAAGCACTACATATTCTCATGTGGGAATTGGATTTTTCTCATGTTTTAAATTAAATTAAGTCACATATTTTCATCTATCTCAAAAGCTTGATTGCATCACTTGATTTTCACTTTATCTAACTTTCTCAGTGTGTGTGTGTGTGTGTGTGTGTGTGTGTGTGTGTGTGTGTATTGGAAATCAGCCAGTTTAGTATCTGACTTCTCTTTGATAGAATCCATCCCTGTTATACTTTGACATATTGACTTGCTCATCACTCCAAATTTAAAATTTGTAATGTACCAATTTGTCTCTAGAACTTAAACATGTCCCAGGATAGTCACTAAAGATAAACATAAGACCTGTTTGTTATGTTGAATTTAGTAACCTTTTCAGGTTTTTTGGAATCCTAGCTTCAATCGCTAAAGGGCATCATTATTATTTCATAGTCTGTGCAAGAGAAGGGCCTTGCCAACATCAAAATGGCACTGAGAATGGAGGATTCCATCCTTTAAAGTACATTAAAACTCTGTTCAAGTTTATTTATTCTTGGCAAAAATCAACTTCCTGTTTTTAATGAAAATGGAATTGAGGGACTAAGAAGTCTTATGAATATCAAGTAACTTAACTGCAAAACAGCATTTTGCTGAGTAAAGTGAAAAAGAATCAAAATGCACAGACTTTGATAAAGATAAGTTAAAACAAGAGTGTAAGAGAAGGAGAAGTGTATTGTAGAAAGCTTTGGGGGTTTATTCAAATATTTGTAGATTAGTTGGATGGGAACAGCTACCCATTCATGCTTTAATTTTATTCTCATTGGCTTTGTAATTAGATTGTGGTTGGTTTAGTCTTGAAATTAACAATATTCCCATAGTTTCAAATCTATAAAATCTATGATATAGTATAGGTGCTTAACCAAAAGAAAAAGGTCTACAAAAAGTAGCTACTCTTCACATTTTCAACACAAATTCCATGTGTATAATATGATGGTTTTGGCCACGGCTTAATATATTCTCATGGCTTCATTTTTCCACTCAGAAAGAGAATTGCCTTAAGTATAAAGGACATAATATTTACATTGGAATAGTTAAATCAGTTTATCTATTTAAAATAAAGATTTAGTAACAGGCATACTACAGCACTGAAAACATTCTTACAATGCCCTTCCTTTATTAATTCATCTGCTCTACTGAGCCACGAAACTACATGAAACATTTGCCCAACCCAGGTCTAAAATAAAAGTCTAATGTATTTTTAAAGGAGCAGCTTAACCCTAAGTATTCTTTATGCATCTTGTGAAAAATCAAAAACAGACAGAAATTCTCTAGTCTGCCTCCTGTGGGTAAACCTTATACTTGAAAAGGTGATTCCCTTGACCAAGAAACTTTGGAAATATGAAACACCTTCTAGCTTAGTTTCTCAGAAAATGTCTCTTAGAACATTGAGCCTAGAAGTTCTAGTATAGACAAAGTAAGACTGTATGTATGCAAGCTGTGAAGCATACACACACACACCCAGAGAGGTTCAGGAAGTGTGGGTGTCAACTGGAAAAAAGAAAGAATGAGGAGAAGGAAGGAGGAGAGGAGGAGAAGGAAGAGGAGGAGAAGGAGGAAGGAGATGGGGAGCAAAACAAGAAGAGGAGAGATAGAGAGGAGCGGAAGAATGAGTAGAATAACTAGAAAAGAAGGTGTTGGAAGAGGAAAAGTAAAAAAAAAGAGAAGTGAAAAGGAATAGAGAAAGGAGGAGAGGTTAGAGAAGGAGAGGGAAAAGTAGAGAAGAGAGAAGACTGTTAAAGATAAAGGGCTAAGGAAGTATATGGGGGTGGATAGAGGAGAAAAATGAGAGGCTTATCATCCAGATGTGAGGATGAAAAAGTCATTCTGGAAATAGTCTCTACAGTCCCAGATATCTCGCTTGATACAGAGATGGATCATTCAGACAAGAACTTTTTGAATCTTGAGTCTGCAACCAAAGAAAATAATAGAACTGATGTTCAGAAATATCTGTTCTCCTTCCTGTAATATCTCTCTACATACTATGGAGATACCTATTATGAACATCAATTAAGCCTGGTCAAGTTCTCAAGGTCAAGGTTCTGACAGCAGACAGTCAGTGGCAAAGTCATTTCATCCGGTGTGTTTCAGCATCCCAAGTAATGTCAGGAAACCACAAACAAAGTCACACCTTGACTGATGGGTTGTTATTGGTTGGTGATTTACTGCACTTACACCAACCTCGTATCCTCTTTCTTTACTGACTTAATCCCTCGCTCGCCGTTCCTTTCATTGGACGTGGGCCCCAATCAACAGGAGAGTCTCAACTTTTCAGTCAGTTTTTGGTGAGGGCAAATACTAAAAAAGCCGGTCAAGCAAATGTGATGCCATTGTAGTTATGGAAAGTCTTTCCTGCTTAGTGTTTATATTTTTCACATCACATGTTTATTCCCTGCTTAAACATGGAGATTAAGAAAATAAATATTGGAGGGCTGGGCGATGGCACACCCAGTTAAGTGTACATAGTACTAAATGCAAGAATCCAGGTTTGGGTTCCTGCTCCCCACCTGTAGTGCCAGTCTGCAGGTGTCTATCTTTCTCTCTCCCTCTCTATCACCCCACCCCACCTCAATTTCTGTCCTACCCAATAAAAAAAATGGGAAAGAAAAATCTCTGCCCAGAGCAATCAGTGGATTCATAGTGCCAGCACTAACGCCCAGTGATAACCCTGGATGGGGGAAAAAAGAATGAAAGAAAGAACAGCAAACAAAAGGAAGAGAAGAGAAGAGAAGAGAAGAGAAGAGAAGAGAAGAGAGGGAAAGAAAAGAAAAGAAGAGAAAAGAAAAGAAAAGAAAAGAAAAGAAAAGAAAAGAAAAGAAAAGAAAAGAAAAGAAATACTGCAAATTCTGAGGAAACTGGGTGGGAGTATGTGTTGGCTCAACCTCCCTAGAGACTTAGAAATGAAGAACATAGCAAGAGAACATTTCCTCAGAAACCATACTGACAGTAACAACCAAAGGAATCAGACTTGCAGTTCCATATATTATCACTTGAAAGTGTTTACCTGGGTAACTTGCTGGAAATATAAGCAGACTTCTTCCCCCTTCCTTACATGACCTGAGGAATGTACTTGAAATGGCACCTCCCGGGACATCAGTGCATAATATACATGAATGGATTGTGTACCTTAAATGTGACAAGGGAAAAGTAAATGTTCACAGCAACTAAGCTCTGTGTGTATTTTCATCATTTTATAATTCAAGAAAATCAAAACACCTGTTCTAGCTTTCTCTCTTTTCAGAATTTACTCATGATTATTGTGATTTGTCCAATAATAAAGGACTGCACAATTGGGACAACAATTCATTCTCAACCACAGTGCTCTTATTTTTTCCTCCCAGTTGCAGACATGGGAGAGGTTTGAGTTTAAAAATATCAGTGGGCTCTAGCATGTTTTGGTTGGCTAAGAAATTCCCCGGCTGCTCCCATCCAACAATTTGCTATTTCATTTTTTTTCAGACATCTCTTGACTCTGTACTTAAATTTTTGGTTATTTAACAGCACAGTTTCCTCAACATGGATGGAATCTTCTAGAAGTCCTAACAGCTAGAGCGTGTGGCCTCCTCTGCCCACAAATGCCTCTCTATTTGATCACTTCACACACACCGCCACCCTGAGGGAAAAGCCACATCTGAGAGCTTTTTCACAGGCACACGGGCTTTATATAGGGATGAGTTGGAGATCTGTTTGGAGTGAAAGCACAACCCTGTTTGCTGACCTCTGTAGAACACAGACCTAGGATGTGATTCAGTAGAACATAAAACTACGGAGGAATGAGAGCTAGAATAACAAGTTGTTTTTGGAAATTTGAGTCAGTGAGTGTGGATGCATGTGGTTAAAAGAAATGCAACACTTAAATATTCATCATGGTAACATAGAAGAGTTAGAGCAAAAGCACTACAGAGTGAAAGTAAGTTCATAGGAACATATTTTGTTCTCTTTCAGCTATTCATTGCTATGTAAAAAAAACAGACTAACATGGAGTATCTTTGAGGACATATATCACAATTCTTGGAATTCAGAACACTGGGAGTTACTTTGTCAGATGTTAGGGTTAGGGTTAGGATTTAGGAGTTAGAGTTAGGTGAGACGTCTCTGAATTTGGAGTCTCACACAAGATTGGAATCAAGATATCTGCTGAGGCTGGGATCAACTTAAGATTCAACTACATTGTGCTACTCCGATGGAAGACACAATAGTTCTGTGACCTAATTTCAGAGTGAGTAGCTATCTGTAGGGCCCCCCATTCATTAGAAGAAAACCACTAGTTACAAAATACTCTCAAGGAAGGTGATACATGAAAACCAGGAAGTAATGAGCACTGGAAATTTTCCGGAAAGTATCTTCCACATGATTCAGTAAAAAACTCAAATGCACAATTGAGATTGTGTTTTCTACTAATTTATGATTATATCTAAAAGTGATCAAGAGAGGCTTCTGGAGGTATGGCTATATAGTACGGTCTTTCTCCTATTGCTCTCTTGATAAACTAACTAAAGCAATGGAAAATCAACAACAAAAAAATCTCAACAAAATACAACTGAGATTTCTTTAGAAACTCACTGAGCCACAGGTAAGTGCAAACAAAAAGGGGAGATAGGGAAGAGATTCTCAGGACTCAAGAAGCCATACTTAGTGACTACAGGCACCAACTGGAAATTAAACAGCAGAGTATATTGCTGGTGGCAGGAAAATGTGTGTATATGCTTAACCCGTGAATTCAAGGGCAAGAGAATATTGAGATGTCCACTAGGACTCTATTATTTATGCAAAAAGTCCTGGATGATATTATAGCCCTTTGATTGGCTCAGGCTCCCACAGCCAGCTTGAAAAATAAATCCCAGTCCCCACCTGCAGGGAGGTCACTTCACAGGCAGTGAAGCAGGTCTGCAGGTCTCTGTCTTTCTCCCTCTCTGTCTTCCCTTTCTCTCTTGATTTCTCTCTGTCCTATCCAACAACAATAAAAAATGGGAAAAAAATTTAAAAAAGAAAAAGAAATCCCAGTCAACTTCCAGAAGAAAGGCAAGGGATTAATAGCTGCAGCTCCTCACTTCTAGGACTTAGTTGAAGCAACAACAGCTGTAAAACAAAACACCTAAAATCTCACCAATTTACAACTATGACTTACTAAGTAACTCACTTAGCCATCACTGGGTAGATACCAGTATGATCTGTAGTGGAAAAGGAATGAGAGAGGGACTCAAGATTTAAGAGAACATGATTAGTGGCAGTTGATGCTATTTTAGTACTTAAACAGAGCACATGCTCAGAGGAAGGAAGGAAGGGAGGAAGGAAGGAAGGAAGGAAGGAAGGAAGGAAGGAAGGAATGAAGGAAAGAAGGTAGAAAGGGACGAAAGAAGGGAGGGAGGGAGGAAGGAAGGAAGGAAGGAAGGAAGGAAGAAAGAAGGGAGATTTGGAGGCTTTAAACTGTGAAGTTAGGAATGTCAAGATATTGAACTACCATCAAGGATCACAAGCATTTAAGGCAAGAACCTGACTGAGGACTAATCTTTTTTGTCATACACAGACACTGGCACCCAATGGGGGGGGCTGTTTTTTCTTTGAACACTCAGGAGAAATGAATTATCCCATGCTGCTACTCTCCAAAAGGTGGAACTACAGCAAGGGGACTCTATACTGGCATATCAGATGCTAAACCAGCCTGGTCACACAGGATAAAACATCCCTTCTCCAAACAAGACATATAAATTGGGAAATCCAACTCAGCACCTCTTGCTGGAAAAAAAAAAATGCCACACAAATACAGAAGCTGAGGTATACATAGACAATGAAGTCAGAAACTCCAAATGATCAGACAGACACAGATCTGGAAAACATGACAGAGTTAGAGTTCAGAAAACTCAATATGAAATCAATTCAATAAATTAAACTTAATATACAGACACAAATTCAAGAACTCGGAGATCATTTTATCACAGAATTACAAAGCACAGAAATAAAGAACTCTGAACAGAGCCGCAGGTATAAAGGACACTGTGAATGCAGTCCAGGTCAAAGTAGGAGGCATAGAAAGTAGAATATGTAAGGTGGTGGACAGATCAATGCTAGAAAATATAACTACCACACTTTGTGAATTCAAAGCTGTTGAAAAGAAAGGTTTAGGAAAAATGAAACACTTCTCCATGAAATAGAAGACTCCATCTTAAAGATGAAAGTTAGAGTTATTGTGATCCCTGAGGAAGAAGAAAAAGGAGGAAAAGAGCAGAGAATAAGAGCAAAGAAATGATAGCAGGAAAAGAGCAAAGAGCAGAGAAAAAGAGCAAAGAAATGATAGCAGGAAATTTTCCAAACTTAAGTAATGTTCAAAAGAAAGAAATACATGGACCTGAACCCACACATTTGATTCCTGATTTCAAAGCAGGACACACCAGACACATCATAGTCTAAATTTCCAAAAACAAGGACATGGAAAAAATTTTCAGACTGCTAGGAATGGAAAAAATTCACATACAGAGGCAAAAGCATCAGGCTTTCATCAGAGTTCACATCGCAAACCTTAGAGGTAAGGAGAGAGTAGAATGGCATATTCACAGTGCTGAAATAAAGGAATTATCAGCCACAAATACTGTATCCTGTTAAGTTATCCTTCAAGAATGAGGGAGAAGGGGGCTGGGTGGGGGTGCACCTCATTGAACACACATGTTATAGTGTGCAAGGACCCAGGTCCCCACCTGCAGGGGGAAATTGTGAGTGGTGAAGCAGTGCTGCAGGTCTCTCTCTCCCTTTCTATCTCCCTCTACTCTCTTGATTTCTGGCTGTCTATATACACTAAACAAATATAATTTTAAAAATTTCAGAAGCAATGAGAGAGAGGTGAAGGTGTTTTTGTATATTCAAAAACTGAAGGAATTTGCTGCTACCAATCCTGCCTTGTGAGAATTACTAAGAGGAGCCCCACATGAAAAGAAGAAGCAAATGAATTCCAATATTTAATGAGATGATCAGTAATAAAAATGTGAAGGGCCTTTACAATGAAACTATAGAACATAGTTAAAAGAAACAGAAGATGCACAGAAGTGGAAGAACATTCCATCTTCCTTGATTGGAAGAATACACATTATTAAAATGGTCATTCCACCAAAAGCAATCTACAATATCAGTGCAATCCCTATCAAGACCCCAATGACACTTTTCAAGCAAATTGCACAACTTGTTCAAAATTATTTGTGGAATTCTAAAAAGCCATGAATTGCCAAAACACTTCTGAAAAAAAAAAAAAGAAAAATATGAAGGCATTGTACTCCCTGATTTTAGTTTATACTAAAAAGCAATAGTAATTAAAGGAGTGTGGTATTAGAATAAAAAATGCACACAGAATAGAAACCCCAGATATTTTCCCATACATATGCAACCATTTAGTCAATGACAAAAGAGCCAACACCATTCAGTGAGGTAAAGGAAGACTCTTCAACTAATAGCGCTGAGAAAACTGGACAGTCACATGTCATAAAGTGAAACTAGTCCAACATCTAACACCATACACCAAAGTCAAATCAGAATGAGTCAGAGATCTAGATGTTAGACTAGAGAATATAAAATTTATAGAAGAAAACATCAGCAATGCAAACTGGAATTTCAGTCCCCTTTGGAAGACTATATGGAGAGTCCCTAAACAAATAAAAAGGGGAGTCAGGCGGTGGTGCAGCGGGTTAAGTGCAGGTTCCTCAAAGCACAAGGACCGGCGTAAGGATCCTGGTTCGAGCCCCCCGCTCCCCACCTGTAGGGGAGTCACTTCACAGGTGGTGAAGTAGGTCTGCAGGTGTCTATCTTTCTCTCCCTCTCTCTGTCCTCCCCTCCTCTCTCCATTTCTCTCTGTCCTATCCAACAACAAGAGCATCAATAACCACAACAATGTTAAACAACAAGGGCAACAAAAGGGAGAAAAATAAAAATAAAAATAAATAAAAATAGAATCACCTTATAATCCAACAATACTACTCTTGGGCATTTATACAGTAAACACTATTTAGAAGAGACATATGTGCCCCTATGTTCACAGCTGCATTATTCACAATAGTCAACGAGTGGAAGCCATCTAAATGCCCATCCACAGATGACTGGCTAAAGAAGTTATGGGATATATATTCCATGGAATACTACTCTGCAATCTAAACATATGATAGTGTGTCCTTTGGGATAAAATGGGCAGAACTAGTTGATTATGCTAGCAAAATAAGTAAAGAGATGAAAAACAACTACTAAATGGCTTCACTCATCTGTGGAATCTAGAGAATCGATACACACAAACTTGCCGACGGGGTGGGGGGGACAGAAGTAAGCAAACTGGTTCTAAGACTTGTGAGAATGATGCTGGATATGTTTAGGACATTGACGGGTGTGGTGTGGAAATATACACTGTGATCTTATAGTCTTCTTACAAACTATTAATAGCAAATTAAAACATTTAAACAATAAAAGTAAATAAAATATATTGGGAGTCGGGCTGTAGTGCAGCGGGTTAAGCGCAAAGGTGGTGCAAAGCGCAAGGACCCGTGTAAGGATCCTGGTTTGAGCCCCGGCTCCCCACCTGCAGGGGAGTCGCTTCACAGGTGGTAAAGCAGGTCTGCAGGTATCTTTCTCTCCCCTTCTCTGTCTTCCCGTCCTCTCTCTATTTCTCTCTTTCCTATCCAAAAATAACTACAACAATAAAACAAGGACAACAAAAAGGGAATAAATAAATAAATAAATAAAGGATTCTCAAAAAAATATATATATATATATATTACTGTTGAGCTGGTGAGAAATAAAAATGAACTCTTGTGGTTATCTTTGGAAGGTGGAAGGGTGGGGACACAGCTTTGGTGGTGGGTGGTGTGTGGGTGTGGTGTGAGACTAGACATTGTAATCTTACAGTTTTGTAATATACTACTAATAACAATAAACTGATTAAAATAATAAACAGTGCAGGTTCTCTGGGCCAGTTTCTCAGGGCTGTCTGTCCACAGCACACAGTATCGAGTATTGATTATAATAGTTCCACACAGTAGCATCAAATGATTAAGAACAATAGAAAGTCATGGTGCTGAAGTCATGGTGTCAACAGGGTCATGTTTTCTCTGAGGCTCTTGGTAGAATCTTGCCCTTTGTCACCTTGCTGGTGGGAGTGGCCATTGATCCTGGGTATTCCTTGGCTTGCTACTACCTGCTACCACACTCCAAGCTCTATCTCTGTAGTCACAGGGCAGTGTGTGTGTGTGTGTGTGTGTGTGTGTGTGTGTGTGTGTGTACACTCACATGGCTTTCTCCCACATGTGTGTCTGTGTCCTGTTTCCTTTCTTTCATAAGGGCCTTTGTCAAACTAGGTACAGTGACCTCATCTTGACTTGATAAAGTCTGCAAAGATCTCATCTCAAAGGTTTAGGGATGACTCAGTGTCTCAACAAGTCAGTGATGGCTAATTTTCTGAGACAGCTTGGGTCTGTCACTGGGTGCCCAGATTAAACACTTTTCTTAACATGTCTCTGGGACTATTTTTGGAGAAGAATGGTATATCAGTCAGTGGACTCAGTAGAGATGGTTGCCCTCACCAATGAGTGTGGACAACATCCATTGGTTGAGGAAATAATTAGCACAAAATGTGCAGGAAGGGGGTGGGGGTGGGTGGTGGTTCACATGATTCAGCACACATGCTACAATGTGCAAGGACCTGGGCTCAAGCTCCTGTTTCCAACTTGAAGAGGGGAAGATTCATGAGCGGTGAAGCAGGGCTACAGGTGTCTCTCTGTCTCTCTCTATCTCTACCTCCCCCACCCCCTCTCAATTTTTCTCTGTCTCTATTTAATAATAAGTAAATAAACAAATAAATAATTTTAAAAGGTGAATAAAGGGGGAAATCTCCCTATTTCCACCCTAACTACTTTTGTTAATCAGTAATTGAATAGTAACTTACAAGATAATACAATAAGAGGAGTATAATTCTACACCACTGAAGTTTGTGTCCCTACCCTCCTCCAGTTGTAACTACCATAGTTCTCCCAAGAGCACAGATATGAATTGACATCTGTATGTGTTTTTCCAAGTTCATAGGTTTCAATTCTTTATATTCTACGTGAGGTTGAAATCAGCCAGTCGTCTGTCACTTCCTAATGTTCTTCACTAAGCATCATCACTGTCTGTTGGGTGTATATCCCATGACAACTTTTTTTTTATTTATAAAACTCAAATGAGTGATATTTTTTATTGCATTGTTAAATCCTGCCCCATTACTGTATCTAAGTACTCCTCATAGGTTGTGTGTGTGTGTGTGTGTGTGTGTGTGTGTGTGTGTGTGTGTTTTACAGATATTTTAGATTTAAATAGGACAGTGGAAAGGTACGCACCAAAGAAGCCCTTGGGCCACTCAGGCAAAGATGGATGAGCCCCTAATGTTTACTTCCAGGTGTATACAAACACGAGGTTTACATTACACTACAATCTAGTAAGTGTGCACCCTGATGACAGCTGTAAAACAATGTGTATGTCATAAGTAAAAGCACTTTATCCAGAGACAACACTAGTCATCGCCTGTTAGAAAATGACCCCAATAGACTTTCTTTTTATTTTTTATTATCTTCATTTATTATTAGACAGAGACAGCAGAAATTGAGAGAGGAAGGGAGGTAGAGGGGGAAAGAGGTAGAGAGACACCTGCAGCCCTGCTTCACCACTTATGAAGCTTCCCCCCTGCACATGGGGACCAGGAGCTCAAACCCAGGTTGTTGTGTGATGCAGCACGTGCTTTCAACCAAGTGCACCACCTGCCCACCCCCCATAGAATTTCTTTCTTTCTTTCTTTCTTTCTTTTTTTTTTTTTTTTTTTTTTGGTCATCAGAGCTCTACCCCTCTGGGCCAACTTTTTCAGATAGAGAGCAACAGTTAGTCTGACAAAGGGAGAGAGGGAAAGACATCACAGAAACACTCCCTCTGTTACTATGCAGCCAAGTTTAGTCCTGGATGTTGTGCACGAGAAATCGAAGACCCTGCCCAGATGTGCTGTCTTGTAGGCCCAAGAGTAAGCTGCTTTCTCAATACAGGATGGCGACTCGCCTTAATTTGTTGAAATCACAATATCTACTGAGCTCAATGAAGCAAAGTGTCTTTGCCGGGGCACTATTTAAAAGGTTAATGTGTATAAGCTAGGGCTGGGAACACAGTGTCATGTTTATGCAGAAGATTTGCATGCCTGAGGCTGTGGGTCTAAGATTCAGTCCCCAGCACCATCCTCAGTCAGAGATGAGTAGGTCTCTCTCTGTATATTCTCTCTAATTAAAATAAATTAAATCAAATATAAAAATAAAAATTAATTAGTTGTATGAGCTTTCAAGAAGTGTGTGTGTGTGTGTGTGTGAGAGAGAGAGAGAGAGAGAGAGAGAGAGAGAATGAGAGGAGGAGAGGAGACAGTCTGAATCTGGGTCCTAAAGAGAGTGGGCATGAACGTCTACATGTATAATTATGAGAAAATGAACAGATGTGTGCAGAGAGAGAGAGAGCTGAGTTAGAAAGAGGACACATATATGTGCTTTTGTGTTTGTGTATGTGGTGAAGAGAAGAGTGAGTTTGTATGTGAGAGCTGAGTGTGTGTGTGTGTGTGTGTGTGTGTGTGTGTGTGTGTGTGTGTGTGTGTCTGAAATGGGAGCTAAAGATTAATCAGGATGGAGGCCAGGAAGTGGCACACCTGTCTGAGTTTATACATGTACAAGGACCCTGGTTCTATCCCCCACCAGCTACCTGCAAGAGAAGAGGAAGGGGTGATGCTTCATGACTGAAGCGGGTCTGCACGTGTCTATCTTTATCTCTTTTGCTCTATCTCCCCCTCCCTCTCATTTTTTTCTCTGTCTTGTTAAATAAAATAGGAAGAATAAAAGAAAATAAAAAGGAAAGCTGGCCAGCGAGTGCAGTGGATTTTCAGTGCAGGCATTGAGCCCTAGAAATAACCCTGGTGGCAAGAAAGAAAAAAAAAATAGTATAAAGAGGATTAAGGCAGAAACTTTGTGTCTGGGTCCCAGAGGAGGAGGAGAAACAGTGTGCCTGGAGTGACAGAAAGCTGCACAGCCCAAACCTATTTTGGCAAAAACAGGTGCTCGACTTCCTGCTCCCACATCCCCATCACTCCTGCTGCCTGTCCTTCTCAAACCACAAGAGGCTGGCAAACACTTGGGTCTAGCTTCCTTGCCAAGTGTCCCCAAAGGGCTTTTGAACTCAACTCGAGATCTTCAGTAATTTGGGGTACTCCAGCTGTCACCAGTTGAAAGCAAATGATAAAATTAGTTTTTTAAATCATTTATTTATTTATTTATTTATTACCACCAGATTTATTTCTGTGACACCATGCTTGCAAGATGAATCCACCGCTCCTGCTCTTGGAGCCATATTTTGAGACAGGGGAGTGGGGGGCGTGGAGGTGGGGAACACCTGCAAAACTGCTAAGTGTTGATGAAGCTGCTCCCTGCAGGTGGGGCCTGGGGGCTTGAACCTGGGTCCTTGTGCACCTTAGCATGTGCACTCGCTCAAGTGTTCCATTACATGGTCCCCTTAGACATGTAGCTTCCAGCGAAACAAAATGACCTGAAGATTATCTGCTCTAGCAGAAGGTGATGACTGACCAGGTGCATAGACTTGTTCACATGTCCATGAGATCTTGAGTGATGGCCAAGAAGTCCTGTCACTGACTGAGATTCTTGGGTTCTCAGGAAATGGACATTCACAGGAGGTCACCATTGCTAGATAAGGTTTACTGGGGCCTAGACTTGAAAGAACAAATTTCTTTAACCCTCCCAGAAGCATAAAGAATAGAAAAGCGATCAAGGGAGGGGGTGGGATACGGAGTTCTGGTGGTGGGAATTATGTGGAGTTGTACCCCTCTTATCCTATGGTTTTTTCAATGTTTCCTTTTTACAAATAAAATTTTAAAAAAAAATTTAAAGAAGCAGAAGGGAGACAGCACAGGGGGGCAGATTCTTAACTTGCTTCCAGGTAAGAAAGCACTTTGACAGTTAAATGCAGGTGGCACAAAGCACAAGGACCAGGGTAAGGATCCTGGCCCCCCACCTGCAGGGGAGTCGCTTCACAGGCGGTGAAGCAGGTCTGCAGGTGTCTGTCTTTCTCTCCCCCTCCCTGTCTTCCCCTCCTCTCTCCATTTCTCTCTGTCCTATCCAACAATGATGACATCAATAACAACAATAGTAACCACAACAATAAAACAACAAGGGCAACAAAAAGGAAGAAATAAATAAATATATATATATATTTTTTAAAAAAGCAATTTGACTTTAAATGACAGTAGCTTGAAGGAAAAGGAAGGAGGAAGACCTAGTAGTATCTCACCGGTGACAATAAGAACAGAAAGCAAAAGCCAATACTTGAAGAAACTGGCATCTATCTCAGCAGATCCGAGAACTCAACAGAGAGCAGGAAGAGGGTCCACTTGGTTGAGCGCACACATTACAGTGTGCAAGGACCCACGTTCAAGCCCCCTGGTCCCCATCAGCGGGGGGGGGGGGGGCTACAGGAGTGGTGGAACAGGGCTACAGGGTTCCCTCTCCCTTTTAACCTTACCTTCCCCTCTCAATTTCTCTGTCTCTATCCAAGAAGAAAGAAAGAGGGAGAGAAAAGAAGGATGGGAGGAAAGAGAAAAGGAAGGAAGGAAGGAAGGAAGGAAGGAAGGAAGGAAGAAGATGAAGAAGGGGGATGAAAAAGTGTTGGGTAGTATGCCACCTCCCCCTGGCTTCTGCTTAACCATATGCCTATACAGGTATTTATTGATCCCATTGAAAGCTTTGGTCTATTTACATAAATCACTTTTACATTTACATAAAGCACTCCCTCCAGGACATTGGTGGTTCAGTGATAGGATTCTCGCCTGTTCCGCCCCCTCCTTGTCACACTCTGATTTTCACCAGTCACTTTTCTCTCCACCCTCTCTATATCACATCCTGTTTCCACCCTACTTGGAGAGTATAAAAACAGCTGCTCTTCTGATTAAAGACACTTGGAAATTGCTTTCCGGCTCCGAGAGTTCCGGAGTGTATCTCCTACGGAAGTTAGTGCGGCACGAGTTCCTGATCCCTCTCCCATGCAGCAGCCTAGATCGGCTCCAGTTGAGTTCTCTCCAAGCCAGAGAGCACTAGCTCGGGAAGAAGTACCCTCAGGCTATCCCGGCAAAAAAGGACTGGGGACCCAGTGTCTTAATGATGGAAAAAGCTGACAATTTAGGGGAAGATCAGTGCATAGACAGCTCTCCTGAGGAGGTGTGAAGCTGTTCCTCTGTGACAACACCAGTCCTATAAGCCAATATTTCTTCCGTAAAGCAATTAGAAGAATAAATAAAGACGCAGTGACATCCAGAAGGTATAAGCAGTGGATGTAGACCATGTGGCTGCAGCCTGCCGTCTGCCGTATGCATGTGCTCTTCACAAAGTCTCTTGTGAAACTTACAAGGTTAAGGACTTGCTGACCTTACCCTACAGGTGTTACAAGTCATGAGAGAAGTGTTCAAAACCTCACTCTGTTCTGTTTCCAACCTACCCTAGGGTCAGGGACTAGCTGAGAGGAATGGAACTGGGTGAGAATGCTATTACTTGTGGTCAGAACTCTTCAGATGTGGGGAAGGAGACCCACCATTGCAGCTTCTTGGGGCTCCACCAATCAAGGGAGCTGTTAAGTCCCTCCCACACTTCTGTGTTGTGCATTCTATTCTAAACAGTCTTAGATGCTGTTGAGGAGACCCAGATTCCTGAAACAACCTGGAGCAAGTGAATGTTGCCTATCAGAACAGAGCTGCGGGGAGTATGAACTTTGGTACAAAACAGATTTTCAGGCTGGTATTTAACTCTGGAACTTTGTGATGGTCCTCTCACCATGCTTTCAGATCTCCACACAAAACATTTTTTGATCTTTTTATTATATGTATTTATTGGATAGAAACAGAAGTCAAGAGAGAAGGGGGAGATTAAGAGAGAGAGACACCTACAGCACTGCTTCACCACTCTCAAAGCTTTCCCTCTGTAAGTGGGAACTCAAACATGGGTCTTTGCACATTGTAATATGTGCAACTAACAAGTTGTGCCACCACCCACCTATCCCCAGTGGTGCTACGTACATGGTGTCAACTGAGAGAACTTAGGAGATCATTAATATGCCTGTGCATGTTTTATGAAGACCTACAGAAGGTGTTACTCAAATGCCGGTTCTAAGTATTAGCCTCAGTGCTGCTACGTGCGTTCTGGGAAATGCACTAAAGCCAACATAGTAGATTCCTGTCTTCCAAGGGTGTGCTGTCATTCTACAACTGTAACGCCGTCCTCCCATGATTGGTTTCTGTGCTTGTCTCCCTGCTAAAGCTGGGTTGAGCTCCCCTGGAAGGCCAGGGAAGAGTTTCCCTATGTGTTAGTCAAAGTTGAACCGCCCCCCCATCACCTCACTTCCTTGTCCTTATAATCACCTTCACCTCCTCCGAACCAATCAGGGATAAGAAAAACAATTTGGGTTTGGTTGGTGCCTGCAATTGACTTGCCCCGGCGTATTAGATCTGATAAAGAGATAGCATGATAATGAGACACTAGTCCGGGAGAACATGAAAGACAGTGACACCCAAGTTCAAAACCAAACTAAGTGTTCTGTACAGAGAGACAGGAGCTGGGGGCAGTATCTGGCAGCATGACAGTAAAGGCTAAAAAACAGAGAGAAGAAAAAGAAAAGTAGAGCCTAGGCCATTTACTGCACAGTAATTGGACACAAGGAAACTTCCCACTGGTACCTGGCCTTCCTGGTAATTACCCTACCCCCCCCCCCAGCATAATAGGCCCATTGTTTGCTGGGGAGCAGCACAGGAGTGCAATCAGAGAGAGAGAGAGAGAAGTCAGACCAAGAGCAAGAGACGAAGGCAAGGTGTGGCCTTTGATGTGCTTCCAGGTTGGGGTTGGGGAGCAGGGCTGTGAGAAATGTCAGTGATCTTTGTCTCCTTGCCTGTAAAAACACTTCTAAAATTGCAGATCCTTGCCTTTATCTGCACAGAATCAATTCAGTCTGCTCAGCTGTGCGACTATCATCGGCAGAGGATCCAAACCCAAACTCCCATTGGGGTTTGACTTTGTGCACACACCTCACAGGCAAAAGCCAGATCGGATAGCTTTCGGCTGAGATAACTGGTAGACCCAGCGATTGTGGGGTGTTTTTTATTGGGGCTTATCAGATGTCTCCCGGACAAGTTTCTTTGGCATAAGTGAGAAAAACTCAAATTCAGAAACAGTTTTCAGTGCAGAAGATGCCAAAGTTGGTGTGTTCAAAGGCAGAAGTTGCAACAAGCCAAGGCAGTCATTCATTCATTCACTCATTCATTGAATCATTCATACATGCATTCCTCAAACAGGCAGGATGGTTGGCCTCTCAGAAACAGGAGGGCTGAAAATCTTTCAGTACAAACTCAAACATCAAAAAATATATATATTTCAGAAACAGAGTCATGTCCATACAACAAAACAGCCATGGTAAAAATAGCACCAGTCACAAAATAAATATAAGTCAAAAGAAACCAAAAGGGAGAATTTTCTCTTTTTTTTTTTTTATCTTGAATAGGAATAGGATGAGATCACAAAAATCATTCTGCATGTCGGGCCACTCAAAGATGGGATGAAATCTGAAATTCTGGTTGATTGTTGGATAAAAGCATACAACGTTCATTTGTAAACCCTACCCCACCCCTTCTTTGAAAGCTTGGGTTCATTGTTTCTGCCATGATGACCCATCCTAAATTCTGACTGTCAGATTCAAAAACCTGTGGTATTTATAGACAGGGTAAGTTATTTTCATTTATCTAATCTCTGTTTTACATGCAAATCTGTCTTCATGTTCTCACTGAATGGTCAACTGTGTTGGTGGCTTAGTTAGGCTTTGCGAGCCAGTTGGATATAAAAACAGAGTATCCCGAACAGATCCCACAAAGTCATATTGCTTTTGGCTTAATTGTATTCACAAGCAATTAAGTGAATCAGACATCAGTGCACTGATTGAAATCTCTTGAAAGTCATTATAATATAGCTTTACAACTGATTCTGTAGTGTGAAGGCAAGCATTTATGTTCAATCATTGTGTATCAAATACACCCACTCTGTTTTCTTCACTTTCAACCCTAGCAGGTGGCAGAGAGTAAAGTCCAAATGCTGTCATTTTGGCATTCATTTACACAAAGAAATAAAATGATTAATGCCTGCTGACCGTGATGAAAGATGACAGCTTCTCGAATACTGGTCAGTTTATGAACACCCCATTGTAAGCTAGAGTATAGTACAATGAGGCCAGTTTTACCAGAAACAAATTGATGTGTAGGAGACTCAAGTTCCTATGATGTATTTCAGGTCAAAAAGCATCACCAACTTCCAAATAAGAATGCTGAACCCTTTTGTCATATGAATAAGCATGTGCCTCTGTCCATTCATTTGTTTTCTCGTTGCTTACTCCACTTGAATGTCTCTGGTGGTTGGAACCAACCTAGCAGTTTAGGAAAGGCAAGATTAACCCTAGACAAGATACACCTTACACCTAAGAACACACACACACACACATACACACACACACCTCTACACTTCAGGGACTGGTACAACAAAGACAAGACATACCAGTCAACTTCACTTGCACATCACTTTGGGATGAAGAAGGAAACCAGAGTTACTAAACCTGGGAAGAAGTTGTCAACTCTATACAGACAATGATCCTGATTGGGAATTGAACAGCATTGTAATAAAAAATATATTGAATAAAATAACATTATTTGAGGACAATAAGTATTTTTTTTTTTGCTTTCCTATATATACTTTTTTAATTTGCCAGGATGGAGAGAAATTGAGAGAGGAGGGGAAGATAGAGAGGGAGAGAGAAAGATAGACCTCCTTCACCACTCAGGGAGCCTTCCTTTTCAGGTGGGAAGTGGAGATCAAACCCAGGTCTTTGAGCACGTGTGCACTTAGCCAGGTACACCACTGCTTGGCCTTGAATATTCTATTCTATGATTTCTTTTGACAGGTCATTTTCTAAATAAATATTTAAATTGTAAAAATATTCAGATTTTGTAGAAGTTCCAAGGACAGCTAATAGAGGTCTTATGCGTTCTTTAGCCAGTGTCCCCAGATGAGTGAGAAACTTGTTATATTATGCTAGTATTCTTGTCACAGTGAGGAGATCTACCCATCTATGTCTCACTATCAACTAGCGCTCCCTTTCCATTCACATATTTTTATCCATAACAAAACCTCATCAAATTACCACACTATGCTCAGTTCCTCTCTTTCCTAGAGACCAGTGGTTTGAGACAACAGTTGTTCAAGGTTGGTGTTCGCCTTGAGTGTGCAAGAGGTTCTATTCTTTGTCATTCCCATTTAAGTTTCCATGCTGAACACACCACCATGTCAGGATTGAGAGTTTTTTTCACCTTGACAAGGAGAAACATTTCAGGCTTGTGACTAGAAGTGAAACTTCTCACCTATCATTACTCAAAACAAGTCATGAGGTCATGTTGTTCCAGCAACTGTAACCACTGCATGTGTCCTGAGAGATCTCAAAGGATTATCACTTTGGGTCTTTGTGTATCCAGTAGGTTACCTAAGGTGTCCCCAAGTTTTCTAACCTGCAGAGATAACTCTTTCTTTCACCATACAACAAACTCCTTAAAGCGCTTACAACCACAAGATGGAAAGAGGTCCTGCACTTTGCCCCAGTGTCTTTGAAGACCACCCAAGTGTCCTGTATAACTTCATTTTTCACCTGTCAACTTTTCTTTTTTTAAAATATTTATATATTTTCCCTTTTGTTGCCCTTGTTGTTTTTTATTGTTGTTGTAGTTATTATTGTTGTTGTTATTGATGTCATCATTGTTAGACAGGACAGAGACAAATGGAGAGGAGAGAGAAAGACAAAGAGGGGGAGAGAAAGATAGACACCTGGTTCACCGCCTGTGAAGCAACTCCCCTGCAGGTGAGGAGCCGGGGGCTTGAACCAGGATCCTTGAGCCAGTCCTTGCACTTTGCTCCACATGCACTCAACCAGCTGAGCTACCACCTGACTCCCTTCCACCTGTCAACTTTTCAACACCAAAACCCTGCCCATGTTTGAAATAAATCTGCTGCCAATGCATTAACTCGGATAAAGGTACAGTTCAGAGAAGATTGCAATTCTCTCCTGAATTGATCCAGTTTTAACTGTAAATACCCCAGTTCTTCACAGCAGGCCAACACTGGGGCAGGATGTCAGAGTTCACTGAAGAATTATGACACACACTTGACAAAAGGGAAAATTAGATGGTCCATAATTTTCATTGAGATGTTGTTGACTGTTAGTTTTATATTATCTCTAGGTGTCCAACATAATCATGGATACAGCTTTATATAGAAATGATCGCCATGATAGGTCTTGTTAATAATATTCATCCCCACACATTATTATAGATTTCTATCCAGTGAGTATGTTTAGACTTACTCAGCAGGCAGCCTTCAAATATGCAATATTGCACAATTGACAATATTCACTATGCTGAATATTAGTTGCCCAGTGTTTGTTTGTCTGTCAGAATGGGAATGAAGCCAGCTCACACGTGTGTGATTTCACTGCTCTGGGACATTTCTTTCATTCAGATAGAGAGAAAGACCTCACCTGCAGGGGAAAGCTTTGTGAGTGGTGAAGCAGGGCTACAGGTGTCTCTCTGTCTCTCTCCCTCTCTATCACACTCTTCCCTCTCGATTTCTGGTTGCCTCTATCTAATAAATAAATAAAGATAATAAAAAAGAGATAAAGATATACCAAAGAACCTCCAGTCTGGTGCCTGATCTGAAGCCCAAATCATACACAAGATGCTGCAGTCACCAGCAAGTTAAGTTTCCTGACCCTTATTTATTTTACACTTGGAAGTCTGTGGTTTTTGCCCTCGTCTAGTTAATGTGTTTACCTCTCAACCCCTTACTCTGGCAACCTCATCCCTCTTCTCTGTACCTGTAGGCTTGGGATTTGCTTTACTTGTTTTGTTTCTCAGATTTCATAAGGGTTTTGTCTTGCTCTGCCTGCCTGAGTTACATCACTTGGTAAAATGCTTTCCAAGCCAAACCATGTGGTCACAACTGTCAGATCATCCGTTTTCCTTTTAACAGTAGAATAATTCCCTTACAGTTATGTATCATATTTGCTTTATCCACTCAGCTATGGATGAACACTTGGGTTACTCTCTGTCTGGCTGATCTGAGAAATGTCTATGAATCTGAGGGTAAGGATATCCTTTGGAAATAGTGTTTTCATTTTCTTTCTTTCTTTCTTTCTTTCTCTCTCTCTCTCTCTTTCTTTCTTTCTTTCTTTCTTTCTTTTTTCCCTCCAGGGTTATCATTGGGGTTAGTTGCCTGTACCATAAATCCATTGTTCCTGGAGACCATTTTTTCCCATCTAGTTGCTGTTATTATTGTTGTTGTTACTGATGTCGTTTTTGTTGGACAGGACAGAAAGAAAGCAAGAGAGAAGAGGAAGACAGAGAGGGGGAGAGAAAGACACCTGCAGACCTGCTTCACCGCTTGTGAAGTGACCCCACCCTGCAGGTGGGGAGCCAGGGTCTTTAACTGGGGTCCTTAAGCCGGTCCTTGCACTTTGTGCCATGTGCATTTACCCCACTGCATTAACGCCCCACCCCCTATTTCCTTTAGATACATACTCAGGAATGGACTTGCTGAGTCATATGGTAGTTTTAAATGCAATTTTTTTAGGGGTCTCCACATTGGTTTCCATAGCATTGATCCAACCACGTAGCACAGCTAGCCCCTACACCCTCACCAACACCTCCTATTTCTTGCCTTTTTGCTGGTAGCTATGCAAGCTAGAGTGAGCTGATTCTCATAATAGTTTTGACTTGCATCTCCTTTGATGAGCAGTGGTGCTAACCATCTCTAAAGGTAACTACACAGTCATATCTGTAAGTACACAGTCATCTGTATATCTACTTTGAAAATATGTTTGTTCAAATCCTCTGTTGAATTTTTGCTGGGTTTTTTTTGTTTGTTTGTTTGTTTACATTGCACAGAGACATTGAGAGGGATGGGGAAGACAGAGAAGGAAAGACAGAGAGACACTGACAACACTCTCACCACTTGTGAAGCTTCCTGGTCCTGTGTATTATCACAAGTGAACCCTTATTCAGTCCCATCTTTTTTTTTTTTTGCCTCCAGTTATTGCTGGGGCTCGCTCTCTGCACTACAAAGCCACTGCTCCTGGAGGCCATTTTTCCCATTTAGTTGCCCTTGTTGTTGTTATTATTGTTATTGTTGCCTTTGCAGTTGTTGTTGGATAGGACAGAGAGAAATCGAGAGAAGAGGGGAAGACAGAGAGGGGGAGAGAAAGATAGACACCTGCAGACCTGCTTCACCACCCGTGAAGCGACCCCCCTGCAGATGGAGAGCTGGGGGCTCAAACCGAGATCCTTGCGCTTTGTGCAAGGTGCGCTTAACCCGCTGGCTACCGCCCGACTCCCCCGTCCATTCTTTTCAATTGAATTGTTTTTCTCCATGGAGCTGTATGAAATCTTTGTGTGACTTAGGCAGTAAGCCCTAGCGAGATACATGACCCGCAGATGCTTTCTTCTCTCATCTCTTTTCCTGGGATGCATTGGATCGACCTTCTCGTGGTGCATCCCGTGAGTACCCATTCATTGGAGAAACTGACGATCCTTCCTAGCCGACTGAATCCACATGGATCCCAGTCACTTTCAAAGCCAGCAACAAGCAGCTCCTGACAGCTTTCAACCTGACGCTGTTGACTGGCTATGGAAGAAGGGCAAACGCTAGAAGAAGAAGAATCTCTTTTCCTTCTTTTAGAGACTAACATGATTAGCATTTTATCATTGATCATTTACATCTTTGTCCCACCATTTATTTTAATAGTAAGATTCCGATTCTGTTCTTCTTCTAGCGTTTGCCCTTCTTCCGTAGCCAGTCAACAGCGTCAGGTTGAGCCTGATGTAAAGTTTCGAGACCTCCTTTGAATCTGGAGAGGTGGCAGTCGTTGACTATGTGGGTCATAGTCTGTCTGGAGCTGCAGGGGCAGTTCGGGTCGTCTCTGGCTCCCCAGCGATGGAACATAGCGGCGCACCGGCCATGGCCTGTTCGATAGCGATGGAGGAGGGCCCGATCATAACGTGCTAGGTCAAAGCCGGGTGGACGCTTGCAGGGGTCTGTGATGAGGTGTTTGTTCTTGACCTCAGCTGACTGCCAACTCTGTTTCCAAGAGACTGGAACAGAGAAGTTCAGTGTAGGCGTAGGGGACCAGATTGGGTGACGAGACGTCAAGCGTTGGACAGGGTGGGCGAAGATCTCTGCGTCTATTGGCAGGTCCGGTCGAGCGTAGACGTGGGAAATGAACTTAGATGATGCCGCATCCCGACGAATATCTGGCGGGGCGATGTTGCTAAGAACTGGCAGCCATGGAACCGGGGTGGAACGGATGGTTCCAGAAATGATCCTCATGGAGGAATATAATTTGGAATCGACCAAGTGGACATGGGGGCTACGGAACCATCCTGGGGCACAGTATTCTGCAGTGGAATAGCATAATGCCAGAGATGATGATCGTAGTGTGGAAGCGCTCGCGCCCCATGAGGAGCTGGCCAGTCTTGCAATGATGTGATTCCTCGCGCCCACCTTTGCTGCAGTTTTTATGAGATGTTGTGAAATGACAGGGTGTGATCGAGAGTAACGCCAAGATAGACTGGCTGGGCTTCATGCCGGATTCTCGTATCGCCAAGCCGCACATTAAGCTCATGCGAGGCCGAGGCATGCTGTAGATGGAAAACAGATGATACCGTTTTTGCAGTGCTAGGGATTAGTCGCCATTTTTTACAGTAATCAGATATCAGAGACATGTCTTTTGTGAGTGTTTCCTCGAGGATGTCGAACTTGGATGCCTGAGTTGCACAGCAGATGTCATCGGCGTAGATGAACTTCCTTGAAGAAGTTTCTGGGAGGTCATTGATGTAAATATTAAATAGCATAGGAGACAGAACAGAGCCCTGGGGGAGGCCACTTGAGACAAGTCTCCATCTGCTAGACTTGTCACCCAGATGCACCCGGATTCTGTTTGTTCTGTCAACAGTGAAACATTTTATTGCATACTTTCAGTAGTAACTTGAGAATTGCACAAATTCTCTCGAATGGAGATCTCACAATGTGTTTAATTCTTTTCTACAATGGTTGACTCCCTATGTCATCAGATTCTATTTTATGCTATAATAAAGTGCTCGGTAATGGATGACTTTGGATATGTGTCTTTCTGTGTCTCCCTGATGAGTCCTAGCTCATAAATTCCTTCTGAGGAGTCGCAGGGCCACAAAGTACCCTCTGTTTTCTGCTCTTCCTACTTTCTGTTAATTTTTTAAGGAGTTTGATACTAGTCTTTGCTTTCACTAGCAGGCCCTACAACAACATTAAATAATCTTGAGAAAATAATTTCAGTTGGCTTTTCAACAATCCACCAATAAAGCCGAACATAGAAAAATAAAAGTATGAAAATGCAAAGGGACAGATTTTTTTATTGACCTGACATAAGACTGTGTTTTCCTTGGAGATCAGTCAAGCACCTATTAGTCTGACCAATAGCTGTGATTAAAGATTAAACAATACTTTGATTTTAATACTCCCAATGTGAACATTGCAAGCTTTGGTAATAAAGTCTTTGTGACCTGAATACCTGTCTGCTGGCCAGTTAACTGTAAAAAGAAAGAAAGAAAGAAAGAAAAAAGAGAAAGAAAATTGAGGCCTGGGGGGCTGGGTGGTGTAACCAGTTAAGTGCACAGGATTCCATGTGCAAGTACCGAGGTGTGAGGCCCTGCTCCCCACCTGTAGGGAGTGAAACTGGTCTGTAGGTGTCTTTCTCTCCTTCTTTCTAGACCCCCTTCCTTCTTAATTTCTCTCTATCCTACCAAAACAAAATAGTAAGAAAGAGAAAAGGGACAGAAAGGGAGTGAGTGAGGGAGGAAGGAAGTCAGGCAGGAAGGGAGGGAGGGAGGAAGGAAGGAAGGAGGAAGGAGAAAAGAAATAAAAAGGGGCCGCCGGGTGGTGGCACACCTGGTTGAGTAGACATGATACTGTGCATAAGGACCCAGGTTAGAACCCTCGATCCTGGGAGTAGGGCGGTAGGTAGCACAGCGGGTTAAGTGCACGTGGTGGCAAACGCTAGAAGCAGAAGAAGTGCACGTGGTGCTAAGCACAAGGACCGGAGTAAGGATCCCAGTTTGAGCCCCCAGCTCCCCAGCTGCAGGGGAGTCGGTTCACAGGCGGTGAAGCAGGTCTGCCGGTGTCTGTCTTTCTCTCCTTCTCTCTATCTTCCCCTCCTCTCTCCATTCTCTCTGTCCTATCCACCAATGATGACAATAATAACAACAACAAGGGCAACAAAAGGGAATACATAAATATTTTTTTAAAAAGAACCCTAGGTTCCCATCTTCAGGGGAAAGCTTTGCAAGTGGTGAAGCAGAGCTGCAGGTGTATCTCTCTCTCCCTCTCTAAGCAGACCCCCCCCAATATCTGGCTGTCTCTATCCAATAAATAAATAAAGATAATGAAAATAATTAAAAAGAAAGAAAAAGAGAGGGAAAATGGCCACCAGGAGAGTATATTCATAGTGCTGGCACTGAGCCCCAGCTATAACCTTGGCTGCAGTATAATAAAAAATAATAATAATAATAATAATAATAATAATAATGAAAATACTAAAATAGGGGCCGGTTGGGTGCGTACGTTACAATGTGCAAGGACTCAGGTTCTAAACCTCATCTACAGGAGGAAAACTTTGCAAGTGCTAAAGCAGTGTTGCCTGTGTCTGTCTGTCTCTCCCTCTCGATCACCCCCTTCCCTGGCGATTTCTGGCTGTCTCTATCCAACAGATAAATTAAAGATAATAAAAATAAAATTTAAAAAACTAATAAGATAAAAAAGCTTACTTACTTTGGAGTCAGAGAATATCTCACTGTGTAAAGAATGTGTCCTGCCATCTCCAGACTTGGGCTCAGCAGCACATGGGAGAGTCCATGGCACCAGGAAGTTTGCAGACTGTACTGTCTTTCACACTCTCGACTTCAGTCTGTCTGGATGAAGAGACAGTCCAGGAGCAGTGAAATTGCACCAGGCCCCAATTCTCTTTCTCACACACAGATCATAAGAGAAAAAACCTGCATTTCTAAACACAAAATTGTATGATCTGTCTGTAGAAGACACTGTATTTTATGTGTTTAGAACTAGGGGAAAAAAAGCAGGCAGCAGAAAGAAATGATCAGCATAAATGATGTGCTGATCAAATGTAAAACTCAAAATGAAAGGGGCCAGGTGGTTGAGTGCACACATTACCTTGTACAAGGACCCAGGTTCAAGCCCCTGGTCCCCAACTGCGGGAGAGGGGCTTAATGAGCAGTGGAGCAGTGCTGCAGGTCTCTTCCCCCCCCCCCCCGCCGTTCTATCTGCCCCACTAATTTACATCTGCCCTATCAAATAAAATAAATATAAACAAATATTTTTTAAAAGCATGAAGCTTTGAACCTGGGAAAATTATACAGTTCTAGATAATGCAGCTTCATGAGCCAGTCTCCTCAAAAACAAAATTGTATTTTGAATGAACTGCAAATGTCAGTGTTAATACAGAAATGTTCATGTCTACATTTTCTCTGGAAATGAAAGCATTTCTGCTATACATTTTCCATCAGGAAACTCATCTCTAAAAATGAATAATAAAGATTTTGTTCTTTAAGATTCGGGAGTAAGTTCAAGGTCTATATCAGAAGTTTTGATTCATGGAAAAAGATTTAACCCAGAAGTGGGAGGGACCTGTAAAAGATTCCCATGTATTGGTTAATTTCACAGATTTCTGTGGCTCAGTTACAATGACCTGTGAATCCTGTAGAAATCACTCACAAATACTCATGCACCCAGCTGTTAAAACAAAACTAAACAAATAATTTAACCACAAAAAGCTGTAAACCAAGACAGTTCCAATTATTTAACCACAGAATCATAGCATAATTTAACCATAGTATACAATGCATATAACCAGAAGTGTTAATTTAATGTTCAAAATCCAGGACGGTTCATATTATAAAAAGATGATGACTTAAAAGAGGAAGAGGGAGACAGAGAGAAAATGGGGTGTAGTGGGTCCAGAAAGTAGTGCGGTAAGCAGAGTGCTGAACTTGGAAGCATGAGGTCTCGAGTTTGATATCAGCATTTCATATTTCAGATTGATTTTGTGTTTTCCCTTTCTTTCTTTCTTTCTTTCTTCCTTTCTTTTTTCCTTCCTTCCTTTCTTTCTTTTCTTTCTTTCTTTCTTTCTACCATCTATCATCTATTAATATATCATCATCTACCTATCATCTTTCTACCATGTCACTATAAGATCTATCATCTACCTATATCAACCTACCATATCTATTATCTATCTAAATATCAATCTATGACGCCTATCTCTATCTATATATCTATCATTTTTCATCTACTTCTTCTTCTTCTTCTTCTTCTTCTTCTTCTTCTTCTTCTTCTTCTTCTTCTTCTTCTTCTTCTTCTTCTTCTTCTTCTTCTAGCGTTTGCCCATCTTCCGTAGCCAGTCAACAGCGTCAGGTTGAGCCTGATGTAAAGTTTCGAGACCTCCTTTGAATCTGGAGAGGTGGCAATCATTGACTATGTGGGTCACAGTCTGTCTGGAGCCACAGGGGCAGTTCAGGTCGTCTCTGGCTCCCCAGCGATGGAACATAGCGGCGCACCGGCCATGGCCTGTTCAATAGCGATTGAGGAGGGCCCGATCATAACGTGCTAGGTCAAAGCCGGGTGGACGCTCGCAGGGGTCTGTGATGAGGTGTTTGTTCTTGACCTCAGCTGACTGCCAACTCTTTTTCCTCTACTGATCTTGTGTCAACAAATAAATACATCTTTTTACTCTTTGTTTATTTATTGGATAGGGACAGTCAGAAATCGAGAGGGAATAGGGAACTAGAGAGGGAGAGAGACACCTTCAGACCTGCTTCACCATCATGAAGTTTTCCCCCTGCAGGTGGGGGTTGGGGGGCTTGAGCCCAGGTCCTTCCCCATGTTGACATGTGCGCTCAGCCATGTTCACCATCACCGGGACCCCTAAATACAAAAATACAATATTTGTATTTATTTTTCTGAGATAGACAAAAAGAGGCCAGAGAAGTACTCAGTTTTGACTTACAAGTGTGCTAGGGATTGAACCTGGGCCCTGTAAGGGCTCGGCTATGCAAAGTTTGTGTTGTCAGACACTGAACTATCTCCTGGTCTCAGATGGCGACTTTAGTTTTGATTCTTCCCAACCTCCCTACATTGACGGCAGACTTGACAGCTGACCAAAGTCACTGTGGTGCCTTGTGTGGAGCTGTCTGGTTTGTCCTTATGCCTGTCTTTCCATGCTATGGCATCCTTCAGTTTTCTCTCTGAAACTTTGAGATGTCACTAATAATAATAATAATAATAATACACAAAGCAAAAGCTGGCACCATGCATGGTGTATTATATCAAAGCAAAGGATTCTGGGGAAGGAAGGGAGTGAGAGGGTGAAGAGAGCCTTGGGGTATTGGCAGATGATGTGGTACAAGGACCTAAGATGTGGGAGAATGTTCTCAGAAACATTCACAGGGAGAGAAAGAGTCTGGCCTATGAGCATGGATAGTGCTGAAGGAGAGAGTGGAGATCTAAAAGTCTTTGGAACACCACACTCAGGTGCCAGGTGGATCAAGAGCCTGCTGCTGGCACACTTCAGGGCTTCAAGAGGCTTCCCTGGATGCCCTGGATGTATTCGCTGAGCCTGTGGCCTTTGCTGACCTTTAGTCTGGCAGATTCTGCTTTTTAAATTTGCAGAGTTGTGGCAAGAACTCCCCTCCAGGCAGGTGGGAGAACTCAGGTGTTTGGAGCTTGTGAGGCTCTGAGGCTGCAGGTTCAGTCATTGGCAACATTGTCTGAACTCGCTGAGCCATGTTTGAGTTCTCCCCCCCTTCCCTCCCCCTCTCCTCCCTCTCAGTCTTTATATCTCTTTCTTTCCCTCTCCCTCTCCCTCTCTCCTTCTCCTTCTCCCTCTCCCTGTCTTTATATCTCTTTCTCTCCCTCTCTCCCTGTCTTTATATCTCTTTCTCTCCCTCTCTCTCTTCCTCTCTGTCTCTCTCTCTCTCCCTCTCCCTGTCTTTATATCTCTTTCTTTCCCTTTCCCTCTCTCCCTGTCTTTATATCTCTTTCTCCCCCTCTCCCTCTCTCCCTGTCTTTATATCTCTTTCTCCCCCTCTCCCTCTCTCCCTGTCTTTATATCTCTTTCTCTCCCTCTCCCTCTCTCCCTGTCTTTATATCTCTTTCTCTTCCTCTCCCTCTCTCCCTGTCTTTATATCTCTTTCTCTACCTCTCCCTCTCTTTCTGTCTTTATATCTCTTTCTCCCCCTCTCCCTGTCTTTATATCGCTTTCTCTCTCATGCTAAGTAGATAGATGGCAGATAGTTATTACAGATAACTAGAGAGATAGATGATAGATATTTAAAATAAATAAATAAATGGAAGAGGTGGGTGGTGGTGCACCTGGTTGAGTGCACATGTAACAGGGTGCAAGGACCTGGGTTCAAGCCCCTGGTCTCCATTTGCAGGGGAGAAAGCTTTAGGAGTGTTGAAACAGGGCTGCAAGACTCTCTTTCTCTATTCCTCTGGATTTCCGGCTGTCTCTATTCAATAAACAAAGACAACTAAGTATAAATAAATAAATGAATAATTGAGGTTTTGTTCTTTGTATTTGTATATTTCAGACTTTCTCCCCTTTAGGAGAGCACTGCTCAGATTTAGCTTACATTGGTGCTGGAGACTGAGCCTGGGACCTCCTAGCGTCAGGCACAGAAGTGTTTTTGCATAACTATTATGCAGTCTCCCAAGCCCTCAGGGGCTTAAGTGATTGAGCATGTCAGCAGGAAACTCCAGCAGGCTGGAGAGCAGTTTTGGAGCCTAAATACCCTTGTTGTGTGAGCCTGTCCAACCTGGCTTTCTCCACATCAGTAAGGAAGAGAGAACCCCGCCAGCTGTGTGATAAAATTTTATGTATGCAAAAAAAAAAAAAAAAAAAACCCAATCCTGGATGTCCTGTCATTTCTGTCCATAGTCATTGTTCAGCTTGTGGCTGAGAGAAGAAGGGACCACAGGGAATGTACCCAAGACTAAAACAAACACAGCAGGCAGGCTTCTGCGATTCCAAGGGCAGATGTGGTTTTTGAAGGATGCCTTTGGTTTATAAAGGAGCTAACTGGGGGTGGGGAGATAGCATAATGGTTATGCAAACCGACTCTCAGGCCTGAGGCTCCCAGGAGCTAACTGCATCCATTGCTGAAGGGTTTTGTCCTTCCTGCTTCAAGTTCAATCCCAACTGTAGTGAAGGAAGGTGTCTTTCTCTCTGTGTTTCAAAAAAAGTTGGCTAGGTATTATCTTAATGTCCATGTGATAATAATAATAATAATAATAGTAATAATAATAATAATAATAATAATGACAGGTGGTGCATCTGGTTCAAACCTCTGGTCCCCATCTGCAATCTGCAGCTGGAAAGATTCATAAGTGCTAAGACAAGGTTGCAGGTGTCTCCTTCTCTCTCTCTCTCTCTCCCCCCTCTCTCTTTTCTCTCAAGTTCTTTCTTTCCTATCAAGTGAAATAAAGTAAATTATAATAATAATAACAATATAATTTTTGTACTTTCTTTTAAAATACTTTATTTGGTTTACTCTAATGAGGAAGAGATGGGGGGAGATATAGAGGGAGAGAGAGGTAATTTCTAATTTCCCATCTTGGAAATATGAATATACCCCAGCACTAACCCAACTGCCAAAGCAAAACCCCAACTTCCTAGTGGGTGTGGACCATGGACCACATCTGCTTCCATCAAAATTCAGTTCTTACCTCACTGGTGTACTCCCATCTCTCTGGAGCCCCCACCCTATTAGGGAAAGAAAAAGATAAGCTGGGAGTATGGATCCACCTGCCAAGATCCATGTCCCACACAGAAGCAATTACAGAAGGTAGATTTCCCACCTTCTGCACCCCATAATGATCCTGCATCCATACTTCCAGAGGGATAAAAAAGAGGAAAGCTTTTAAGGGAGGGGGTAGGTCATGAAACTCTGGCGGTGAGAAATGTGTGGAATTTTATTCCTCTTATGATTTTGTCGATATTTTCTATTTTTAATTTTATAAATGAATTAAATAATCATAAAAAAAGAAAAAATTGTTTGGACAGGAGCAAAGTCCAGGCTCCTAAAAGACACACACACACACACACACACACACACACACACACACACACTAAAGTCTAACCTGGGTAATCTCTGGCATCCATGGTAGAGCCCCCAGACCAGCTCCCTGCCATGATGACCCCAAGGTCACAGCAGAAAAGACCCTCTCTCATGGGGACAGAAACAGTGACTTATCTTAGCACCTGTCCTGTACCTTACACAGTGTTTGCATGTAAATTTCCTTGGCCAACAATGCACACTTCCTCTTGTGGCAAATTCAGTAATCACTACCTAGTTCTTCTGTGATCATCCCCGATTTATGAGAGAAAAGGTTCTGTGGATTGTTTCATAGAGATACCTGATTTGGAAATGCTATTTCCTTACATGAGAACTGGGAGAGGGAAAAGAAAAAAAAAAAAAAAAAACTAGAAATCAGCTAAAGGAAGTTCTTTCTTCAAGAGCTCAAAAACTATTGAGTGAGTTACAACAGACACACCCAGGCATGTAGACAGGAACTCACACATTCACACTTATTGTGGGGTGGTCTTTCATTTCTGACAAATGGCCAGTTTCCTAGGGTAACTTTTGCTGCCCCCTTTGCTCACAAGCTTAGAGCTATAGAGCAAGGCAGAGGGGCTGGTCTTCATTGTTGATTCTGACAGTGACACTCAGTTCCTGTGGGGGTCCTATCTCTGGGCACTTTGAGTTCTAAGAAAATCAAAGCTAGAAAGGGATGACTCAAAACTTCCTTTTTTTTTTTTCCTTCTTTTCCAGAACAAGCCACCTCTTTCCCACGACATGGTTATTTCTCTTCCCCTTTCTTTAAGTGCGTGACCAGTCTTTCCTTCCCACATCACCCTCCCTTTCCTACACGAACCCCTCTGTCTGTATTATCCTGGAGTTGTCAAAACAAAACATTGTTCCCTAGCTGCATTGCCTAGGGGAGCAAGATTGGATACTCTCACACTTCCAGAGACTAGAAGTGCAAGAGCCCAGTGTTAGCAGGGTTCTGCTGTCTCTGAGACTTCGCTGCTTCTAATTCCCCCAGCTTCTGGGGGTTTCTAGCAGTCCTTGGTGGTCCTTGTCTTTTTTCCTTCCTTTCTTTCCTTCCTTCCTTCCTTCTTTCTTCCTTTCTTCTTTTCTTTCTTTCTGTATTCCTTCTTTTTTTCTTCTTTTCTTTCTTTCTTCATTTATTGCCTCCAGGGTTATTGCTTCAGCTCGGTACCAGCACTACGCATCCACTGTTCCTGGAGGCTATTTTTCCCATTTTTGTTGCCCTTGTTGTGATTATTATTGTTGTTGGATAGGACAGAGAGAAATGGAGAGAGGAGGGGAAGACAGAGAGGGGGAGAGAAAGACAGACACCTACAGACCTGCTTCACCGCCTGTGAAGCGACTCCCTGGCAGGTGGGGGCCAGGGGCTCGAACCAGGATCCTTACGCCGGTCCTTGTGCTCCATGCCATGTGCTGTGAACTTAACCCGCTGCGCTACTGCCCAGCCCCCAGGTCCTTGTCTTTTTCAAAGATCATTTTATTGAGGAAATGTGGGCTGTTGCCACGGGGGTTCCCTTTCACATCTCCCCAGGAGAGATGTCAGCCCACCACACCCTCCACCCAATTCTCATCTCCTGCCACCATAGGACAGTGGGTCCCCAGCCCTCTTTCAGCATCCTGACCTCCTTCTCTGCCACTGAGTCTTTGTATCTTCTGGGATACACCCCCAGATTATTGGGATTCTACCTGTGTTTCCCCTTGTTTTGTGTCTTGCCTCAGCTGTGAGTGAGATCATCTGATATTCATCTTTTTTTATCCTAGCTGACTTCCCTTAGCACAGTTCCACCCATGCCAGAGCCAAAAAAAAAGTTATCATCATTTTTTAAATCTCTTTTTGTTGTTACAGCTAGTACCCCATAAGAACTATAAGAACCTCGTAACTTAATAAGAGACGATTGGGGGGAGGGAGTGGTGGTGTGACCAGTTAAACACACAAAGTAGGAAGCACAAGGACCCGTGCAAGGATCCAGGTTCAAACCCCCAGCTCCCCACCTGCAGAGGGGTCACTTCACAAGCAGTGAAGCAGGTCTACAGGTGTCTCTCTGACTCTCTCCCTCCCTATCTCCCCTTCTCAATTTCTCTCTGTCCTACCCAATAAAATGGAACAAATTGCCTCCAGGAGCCGTGAATGTGTAGTGTCAGCCCAGAGCCCCAGTGATAACCCTGGAGGCAATGAATAAGTAAACAACTGACAAGTGTTATCTTGTAATTCTTTCAAGAGTCTCTGTAAGGAACCCATGGGAGAAGGAGTTGCAGACAGTCCCAGTGAGCCTCACACCCCCCTTCAACAACCCATCTGTTGAAGAAGTCTTCACAGTACTATTTGTGACAACCAAGATATGAAAATGACCCAGGTGGCCCTTGTCTTACAGCTGGGTGACTCCACACTCTATCTCTGTTGCCACAGAATGTCCCCTTCCTATGTCTGCACCCATATTTCCTTCCTCTGATAAGGGCGTGTGTCATGCTTCTGTCAGGATTCACCTTGATCATCTCAACCTAGGATGGATATCATTGTGAGGGCCCAATTTCCAAATAGGGTCACATTCATGAGGACCAGAACTAAATCTTGATTATATATTTTTGGGGAGATGTAGTGTAGCCCATGATACCCCATCTTACTTATGTTTAATTATCATATGAGTTCAAGTCCCGAAAGAAAGATGGCGTGGGGGCCAGGTGGTGGCACACCTGGTTGAGCACACATGTTACAGTGAGCAAGGACTCAGGTTCAAGCCCCCAATCCCCACCTGTAGGTGGAAAACTTCACAAGTGGTGAAGCAGGGCTGCAGGTGTCTCTCTGTCTCTCTCCATACCTTTCCTCTCAATCTCTGACTGCCTCTACCTAATAAATAAGTAAAGATAATAATAAAAAAAGATAGCTTGCATTTTCCTTAAATAGTCCACACAATGAAGAATTTATAATTAAAATTCTCTCTACAAAAGCATGAGTCAGGGGTCAGGCTGTAGTGCAGTGGGTTAAACACACATGGTGCAAAACTGGAGGACCAACATAAGGATCCCGGTTCAAGTCCCCGGCTCCCCACCTACAGGGGAGTCGCTGCACAAGTGGTGAAGCAGGTCTACAAGTGTCTGTCTTTCTCTCCCCCTCTCTGTCTTCCCGTCCTCTCTCCACTTCTCTCTGTCCTATTCAGCAACAACAGCATCAATAATAATAAACACAACAATGATAAAACAACAAGGGCAACAAAAGAAAGGGAAATAAAATTTAATGAAGCATGAATCAAAAATAAATGATCCCTTCAGTATATTTTGAGTATCTCTCAAGATTAGCAGGCACGCCTACATGTGTACACACACAGCTATCTTCTTCATCTTCCCCTTTTTCCAGCTTTAGGAATTTCCCAATAAATAATAAGTGCACCCTGAGTGACCATCACAAGTCAAGAGTGAATTTAAAGGCTAGGGGTGTTTTGCTCACTGAGTCGAATCGAACCCATTCATGGGAATGGCTCAGGTCCAGACCTCAACACCACACACTTAGAAGACACCATGGCACTAGGGGAAGTTTCACTGTGGGAACTTCACCCTCTCTGTGTCTATCACAGAGATAGGGGATGCAAAGGCTGCCTAAAAGCTGTGAAATCCCACGTGTGTGGAGACCCAGACTGTGGAGAAAGGGAGGAGGAGGGGGAGGAGGGAAAGGAGGAGGAGCAGCAAGGAGAAGAAGGAGGAAGAGAGAAAGGAGGAAGGAAGAAAATATCTGTGGAGGAAGAGGATGAAGAGAAAAAGGCTTTGGACTCTATGTTTGTTCTTTATCAGTTAAATGAAAACAAATGAATTGATGTCTGGCAGATTCACTAGTCCACCTTAAGGTGACCCCCTTCTAAGTTCCAACACTAGGGGTCTTAATACCAGAGCCTTGTAGGATTCAGGATTTTGTTGACACAATAATGTATCAGCTCATAGCATGTGCTTTGAAAACCAGAGAAAAGATTTGAGTTGGACTTTCACTAAATCATGATAAGTTTTGTCCTGCATGACTCCACTGCCCCATCAAAGTGGATTTGAAAATGAAATGAGAAACAGAAAGCTTCACTCAGGACCCAGCACCTTATATTGATAGCTGCTCCCCCTATACTAACTGGGTATTGTGCAGCCTAGAGGAATGCTCTTTGAGTATCGATTGAAACTTTAAAAATATTATTTGTTAAACCACTGGGATTACATCAAACTGAAAAGCTTTTTCACTGCAAAAACTGTCTTCACCCAAACAAAAAGACACACTATAAGATGGAAGGAGATCTTTAAAGAACATACTTCAGATCAAGGACTAGTAACCAAAATATAGGAATAACTGAGTAAACTTAGCAACAAAAATATTATAAAATGGGACTAGGACATGGACAGAAACTTTACTGAGAGATCCAGAGGGCCAACAGACACATGAAAAGAGCTTAAAGTCATTGATTATAAGAGAAATATAAATAAACACAACAATGAGAGGCCACTTTACACCTGTGTGAATGTCATTATCAGAAAGGACAGAAGCAATAAATGTTGGAGAGGATGTGGAGGAAAGGGAGGGACACTTCTGAACTGCTGGTGGGAATATAACTTGATTCCACCCTTGTGGAATATAGTCTGGAGATTTCTCATAGCTCTAGAAATGGACCTACTCTGATCCAGAAATATCTCTACATAAAGGAAACAAAAACACCTATCAGGAGAGATCTTTGTCCACCTATGTTCATAGCAGCACAATTTGTAATCACCAAAAAGTTGGAAGCAACCCAGATGCCCAGTGACAAATGAGGGGCTCAGAACATGGTAGCTCATACATACACAGGGGCTCAGAACATGGTAGCTCATACATACACAGGGGCTCAGAGCATGGTAGCGCATACATACACAGGGGCTCAGAACATGGTAGCTCATACATACACAGGGGCTCAGAACATGGTAGCTCATACATACACAGGGGCTCAGAACATGGTAGCTCATACATACATAGGGGCTCAGAACATGGTAGCTCATACATACACAGGGGCTCAGAGCATGGTAGCGCATACATACACAGGGGCTCAGAGCATGGTAGCACATACATACACAGGGGCTCAGAGTATGGTAGCACATACATACACAGGGGCTCAGAGCATGGTAGCACATACATACACAGGGGCTCAGAACATTGTAGCGCATACATACACAGGGGCTCAGAGCATGGTAGCGCATACATACACAGGGGCTCAGAACATTGTAGCTCATACATACACAGGGACTCAGAACATGGTAGCTCATACATACACGGGGATCAGAACATTGTAGCTCATACATACACAGGGGATCAGAGCATGGTAGCACATACATACACAGGGGCTCAGAGCATGGTAGCACATACATACACAGGGGCTCAGAACATGGTAGCTCATACATACACAGGGGCTCAGAACATGGTAGCACATACACACACAGGGGCTCAGAACATGGTAGTGCATACTTACACAACAGAATACTTCTTGTCAGTTGAAAATAATGACTCCATCTCCTTTGCTTCTTCTTCCATGGAACTTGAAGAGGTCATGATGCGGAGGTCGATGAGTAATTGTAACTATGTATCTACAGCTGCACTGTAAACCATTAGCCCTCCCATAAAAAGTAAACTAAGGGGGGCCAAGCACTGGAGCACCTAGTTAAGTGCACACAGTACAGTGCACAAGGACCTGGGTTCAAGCCCCTGGTCCCCACCTGCAGGGAGAAAGCTTCATGAATAAGAAAGCAGGGCTGCTGGTGTCTCTCTGTCTCTCTCCCTCTTTCTCTCCCCCTTCCCTCTCAATTTCTCTCTGTCTTTATCCAATAATAAAATAAATTATTATTTTTAATGATAGTGGTAGAAATTGTTCCAACTTATTTTCAATACATGTCATTATTTTTAGATTCATTAACTTATGAGAGAGAGAGAACAATAAAGCATTTCTCTGGCATATGTGGTACTGGTGATCAATACTAGTGACCTAGCCTGGGCACTGTACATGCATCTTCTGCACCCAACTATTTCCCCACGCACTAGGCTGCTGGGTGTTTTATATTTTCAGTAGTAAACAGCTGTGAAGGCAGGGGTAGTTAGTATAACAGTTATGCAAAAAGACTCTCATGCCTGAGGCTCCAAAGTTCCAGTTTTATTACCCCATACCACCATAATCCAGAGTTGAGCAGTGCTCTGGGGGGAAAAGTGGGTTGGGTGGTGGCACACCTGGTTGAACGCACATGTTACAATGAGCAAGGACCTTGGTTCAAGCCCCTACCCTCCTGCAGGAGGAATGCTTTCAGAGCAGTGAAGCAATGCTGCAGGTGTTTCTTTGTCTCTCTCCTTTAAAAAAAAGTCTTTGGGAACTTCTATTTTAAAAGTTTTATAAAATTAAGAAGTTGTATTTGGAAAGTTGGAGAGATAGGTTAGCCTAGTAAAGCACAGGATTCTCATATCTATTATCTTTTTCATTGTCAGCAAGGTTATTGCTGAAATTTGGGGCCTGCATAATGAATCCATTGCTTCTGGATAATTAAAGATTATTTATTTTCCTTTATGACTGGAATAGAGAGAAATTGGGAGGGAGTAGGAGAGAGAGAGAGAGAGAGAACTGCAGCTCTGTTCCACTACTCATGAAGCTTCCTCCAAGAAGGGAAACGGGGTCTTGAACTCGTGTCCTTACACAGAGTAGATGAGCTTCATGTTAATCTTATAGTACTAGATGACCTTTTGCCCAGAAAGAGTAGAGAAAAGAGAAGCACACAGACTTGATCTGCATAGAGCATTGGTCAACCACATAACATTACTGAGCTTCAGTGTCCTCAGTCTCTGGCTGGGCTTGCTAAGAGCTAGGAAAATTGGAGCTTCACATCTGTGACTCATATTATCAGAAACAAATAGAATGTTCTCTCATTTCCATAACTGATCTCATTCTGTTCAGACACTTCCTTATTCCCTTACAAAGGGGGAAGAAGAAATCTCAACTTGGTGAGTTTCTTAGTCAGTTCTGGCTGAAAGCACTCTCAGACTTAGCTCAGACACATCTCAACAGGGGATCAGTGTTCTGAGGACAGAAGTTTAGTCAGTTTGGGTTTCTCTCCAGTTCCAAAAGAAACCATGGTAAACTTGATGCATCATTTGGATATCTGAGTCGGGATAGAGTTAACTTCCGGCTAAAGAAACCAACATAAAAACGGCACATAGTGCATGGTTTTGTTTCTATCAGTTGCCCAGGATAGATAGGTCACTTAGTAGAAAGTGAATTAGTGGTTGACAGAAGCTAGAAAAGAAGTGAACATCACTAGAAAAATGCAAATTAAAACGCATTAAGATTCCACCTCACACGTGTGAGAATGGGCTTCATGAGTAAAACAAGAGGAGATAAGTGTTGAAGAGGATGTGAAGAGAGAGAAGAACTCTACTGCACTGCTGGTGGGAGTGCAGACTGGGGCAGCCATTATGGATAACATGATGGAGAGTCCTGAAACAAATACAAATGGAAATGCCTTATGACACAGCAATTCCACTCCTAGGCATTTACCCAAAAGATATAACAATACTGATTTGAAGGGAGACATGCACCTCCTTGTTCATAGCAACTTTATTCACAATAGCAAAAACCTGGAAACAACCAAAATGCCCTTCAACAGGTGACTGTATACAAGAGTTATAGGACATGTACTCAAGGGAGTATTAGTCAGCAATAAAATGATGATGATGTGTTCTTTGGGATAAAGTGGATGGAATTGGAGAAGATGAAGTGAATCAAGGAGGTGAAGGACAACTACAGAATGGTTTCACTCATATGTAGAGTATAGATAATTGACCCCATGAATGTGAAAAAAAAATGTCAACCTAAATCAGATGTCAGGCTCTGACAAAAACTAATAAGGTCATGGGCCCCTTGGAATATACCTAAAATAGACCTACTAGCTTTGTCCAAAATGGAGACCCCCAATTCTTACTCTGCAATATTCCAGCATTTAGGTTCATGATTAGTCAACAATTTGTTCCATTTTATATCTTTTTTTTTTGGTTTCCAAGTTTTATTCAAGAACTCATAAAAAGCATTCCAGATAAAAGAGCTCTCATCTTCATCTTCCTCCTCTTCTTCATCTTGGTTAATCTGGAAGTAACGCAATCCATAGCTCTCTTTGCTGTTAGTGACTACGCGTAACCAATCACGTAGATTATTCTTCTTCAAATATTTTTTGGTGAGATATTTCAAACACCTTCTGGAGAAAGGCACCTCAGCAGTCACAGTGATCTTGCTCTTGCTTCGTTCAATGGTCACAACCCCACCACCGAGATTCCCAGCTTTGCCATTCACTTTGATTCTCTCCTGAAGAAACTGCTCAAAATCAGCAGCATCCATGATTCCATCTTCAACAGGGAGTGTGCAATCAAGGGTGAACTTCAGAACCTGCTTCTTTTTTTTGCCCCCCTTTGCCACAAGCTTTTTCACAGGTGCCATTGCCACAGCGGAGGCAGAAAGGCCCATTTTATATCTTAACTCTTTTTCAACCACCAGGTTCCAGATGCTGCCATGATGCCAATATGACTTCCCTGACAGACAACACCACCCATGTGTCCTGGAGCCCCGCTTACCCAGAGCCCTGCCTCACTAGGGAAAGAGAGAGACAGACTGGGAGTATGGATCGACCTGTCAACACCCATGTTCAGCAGGGAAGCAATTACACAAGCCAGACCTTCCACCTTCTGCATCCCACAATGACCCTGGGTTCATACTTTCAGAGGTACAAAGAATAGGAAAGCTGTTGTGGAAGGGAGGGGATATGTTAGTATCTTCTAATTCTGCTTTTAAAAACCCCTTCTGTTTCATTTGGTTTAAATCCCCCCTGCTTAACACTGCATTCTATTTACATAACCACTGCCATCTATTTACATAAATCACTTTTATATTTACATAAAGCACCACCTTCCCTCCAGGGCATTGGTGGTTTAGTGGTAGAATTCTCACCTGCTCCACCCCCTCTCCTTGTCACACCCTGATCCTCTCCTTGTCACACCCTGATTTTCACCACTCACTTTTCTCTCCACCCTCTCTGCGTCACATCCTGTTCACACCCTACTTGGGAAGTATATATAAAGACAACATTCTTCGTTTTAGTTAGTTGTTAGTTTAGTCTAGCTTGGTATAGATTGTGCTGCGTCCTGCATGAATAAAGAGATACTGCTCAACCATGAGTCCCTGGTCGTCTGTCTTCCGTCAGTGAAGCTCAGCCCAACAGGGATACAGTTTTCGTGGTGGGAATTGTACCCCTCTTATCTTATGGTCTTGTCAATGTTTCCATTTTACAAATAAAAATTAAAAATTAAAGAAAAGTCAACCTATATATAAGACCATGGGAGAACTATAGTGGTTATCTATGGGGGTGGAGGTAAATACATTGAACTTTGGTGACAGGAGTGATAAGAGGGAAAATAAAAGACTATACTGCAAACCATTAACTCCTTAATAAAAAAAATAACTAAATTAAAAAAGAAGCCAAGAGGAACTATTAAAGGACCCTAATAATGATATTTCTTTGGGGCAGGGGGCAAAACCTTCTGGAATTAATGATGACAGGTACACAGTTTCATGGTTATATGAGACATCTATGAATTGTATAAAGTTTGCTGTTGATATGTGAATCCTAGCTCCAACTTAATTATTTTTTTAATTTTTTTTAATTTGTGATGATCAGTGGGTTATAAGCTTGTAAAAATGACAGAATCTAGTTTTACACCACACCCAGCACCAGAGTTCTGTATCCCAGCTCTGCCACCTCCCCACCCAGAGAATCACCTGAGTTCTCACAAGTCTTAGAAACAGTTTGCTTGCTTCTGTTTTGTTTTTTGGTTTTTTTTTTTTCCTCAAGTTCTCGTGTATCAGATCTCTAGATTCCACACATGGGTGAGATCATCTAGTAGCTGTCTTTCACCCTTTATTTCAGCGCCAAGCATCATCACCTCTAGTTCCATTCATTTTGTCCACACAGTATAATCTTTAAAAAAAAAAATGTACTAGTGATTTAATACTGATTTACAAAATTACATGCCAACGGTGGGCTTAAATCCCTTTTATTCCCACCACCACAGTTCTGAATCTTCAGTCACCCCACTGCAATCCAAGCCATCATCTCTACAACTATCTTTCCACATTTATACATATTTGCCCCATTTTTCTTCCTGATCCAGTCATCTCGTGTTGTTCATTATGCCAGGTCTGCTGTATCGCTTGATGTTGTGATCTATTTACATAATCACTGTTTTGCCTGAGACCCGCCCTGACTGCAGGGTATTGGTTAGATGGAAGCTTTCTATGTTCTGTTCCAGCTCTTTTTCCACTCCGCCCCCTCTCCTAGTCACTTCCTGTTTTCTACCCTACCACGTCTGTCTTAGGAGATATTTAAAGGCAGATTCTTTTCTGATTAAAAAACACATTGGATTACGTTCCCACTCAGCCATGAGTTCTTGGTTGTCTCTCGCTCTCTCTCTCTCTCCCTCCCTCTCTCTCTCTCTCTTGCCCGAGAAGCTAGCCCGGCAATCTCTTCCCATCCAAGCCACACATGACAACATTGCTCCCTCCATATGTCCCTCTCCTCCTCCTCCTCTCTTTCTGGGTGCTGGTGGAGCTGGAGTTCAGAGCCCTCTTACCTTCTTCCTCCTATTACCTCTGGGAGTATGGATCAAGGTTATTTTGGGGGTGCAGAAGGTAGGAATTCTGACTTCTGTAATTAGTTCTTCACTGGATGTGGGCATTGGCAGGTGGATCCATACCCCCAGCCTGTTTCTATCTTTCTCTAGTGGAGCAGGGCTCTGAAGAGGTGAGGTTCCAGGACACGCTGCTGAGGTCATCTGCCCAGAAAACTCAGGAGGGCATCATGGTAGCATCAGCAAACTGGTGTCTGGAAGGTGGCAGAACATAAATTGAGACAAAATGGTTAATGAACAGGAACCAAAAAGTAGGAATAGAGCAGATGAGATTAGGGATCTCAGGGTAGAAGAAAGCTACCTTAGGCATGTTCCGGGGGGCACACAACTATGGTAGTTTTGCTTGAGTTTGATAGCTAACTTGAACTTGGGTACAAATATAGTTTGAGGAAATGGTATCCATGTAGAGAAAAGGGCAATCATTGGATTATTGGATTAGGGCAGTGAGTCACTCCCATTCTTGAAAAAAAAAAATCTGTGGATACAGTGAACTGTTTACTGCCACCCAACTGACCCAGGGCATATCTATATTTATAATATCATCCTTTTGGATTGCAGATGACTGGTTAAAGAAGTTATGGTATAGGGGCCCTGCTGTGGTACACATAGTTAAGCACACATAGTAGGAAGCACAAGGACATGTCACAAGGATTCTGGTTCAAGCCATGGCTCCCTACCTACAGGGGGGGGGTCTGCTTTCAGGTCTGTGGGTGTCTTATCTTTCTCTCCCACTCTCTACCTTCTTTCCTTTTTCAATTTCTCTCTATCCTATTAAGAAAAAAAATGGCCACAGGAGCAGTGGATTCATCATAGTGCTGGTACCAAGAGCCCCAGCCCTAACCCTGGAGGCAAAAAAACAAGTCATGGGATACATATTTCATGAATGCTGTCCTGCAATCATATCTCCATTTTTAAATGGTCAGAATTATAACTGTTGCATCTTTTAAAAAAATTTTTTTTAATTTTATTTATTTTTGTCTTCAGGGTTATCGTTGGGGCTCAGTGCCTGCACTATGAATCCACCGCACCTGGAGGCCATTTTTTCCCTTATGTTGCCCTTGTTGCTTATTGTTTTTGTCATTATTATCATTGTTGTTATTGCTCTCATTGTTGGATAGGACAGAGAGAAATGGATAGAGGAGGGGGAGACAGAGGGGGGAGAGAAAGACAGACACCTGCAGACCTGCTTCACCACTTGTGAAGGGAGCCCCCTGCAGGTGGGGAGCCAGGGGCTCGAACCAGGATCCTTATGCCTGTCCTTGTGCTTTGTATCATGGGCGCTTAACCCGCTGTGCTACCGCCAGACTCCCTAGCTACGTGTTGTATCTTACCAAGCTATTAGCTCTTTGATGTATTACTGCAGTACAACTGGAATTTACTTCCTATATGAATGATGACTTCCACATATTTGTACCAGGATTGTTTCCTTGCATTTAGGACTGTGTGTGCGTAACTGGGTGCCCACTGAGCCACTCCATCAACCCGTATCTGTGTCAACCATGTTTGTGACCTCTACAGTTTCCAGTGGAAGGAATGGGGACACAGCACTCTGCTGGGGGGAACAGTGTGGAAGTATACCCCAGTTATCCTGTAATTTGGTGAATCAATATGAAATCATTAATAAAATTCATTTAAAACATTATTTCATGGGTTTGGCAAGATAGCTCACCTGCTAGCATACCTGCTCCCTCAGATCATGGCCCATGCTCCAGCCTGTTCCCTACCGCACTGGGGGAATCTTCAGTATTGCTTCTCTCCTGTCTCTCTGTTTCTCTTTTCCCATCTGGAAAAAAAAAAATAAAAGAAGCCAGTCTGGAATGGTGAAGTCTCAGTAACAAAGATAAAAATCATCATTTTATATATTTATTTTCTGGTTTGTATATATATATATATATATATATATATATATATATATATATATTTTTTTTTTTTTTTTTTTTTTTACCATAGCTCTGCTCAGTTCTGTCTTCTGGTGGTGCTAGGGATTGAACCTGGGACCTCAGAGCCTGAGGCATGAGTCTGGTTTTTTTTTTATAATTTTTTTAATTATTTTTATTTATTGAATAGAGACAGCCAGAGATTGTAGGGAGAGATAGAGAGGAAGAGAGACATAGAGACACCTGCAACACTGAGGACTGGGGGCTCAAAACTGGGTCCTTGTGCATCATAACATAGGCACTCTGCCACACGCGCCACCACCCCATTTCCTGTACTCATTTTCCATATAGATACTCATGTCATTTTCAAATATATATACACATTTATATATATATATATATATATATATATATATATATATATATATATATACATTTCCTTTCTAATCTACATATTTTTCTTTCTTATTTCTTTTCTTTCTAAATTTGTTTTATTGTCTTTATTTATTTATTGGATAGAGACAGCCAGAAATTGAGAGGGAAGAGGGTGATAGAGAGGGAGAAAGACAGAGAGACACCTGCAGCCCAGCTTTACCACTTGTGAAACTTTCCCCCTGCAGGTGGGGACCAGGGACTCAAACCTGGGTCCTTGCGCACTGTAACATGTATGTTCAACCAGGTGCGCCACCACTCGGCCCCTTCTTCCTTATTTCAATGGCTGGAACCTTGAACACTGTGTTGAGAAAGGGTGGTGAGAACGTATATCCACGCACTGTGTCTAGTCTTGAGGACGCCTGTTCAGCCTTTCGTCACTGGCTATGTTGTCCGTGAGCTATTCCTAACCACATATGCACAGCCCCATGTTCATACCATGCTATCTGGCTTTTCTAAAGAGTCTGACTTTTTTTTTTGTTTTCTGGAATGTGCATGGGGGGGGAGTAAACATAATTTTTTTTGTTCTTTGTGGAAATTCTCTCAACTTTTCCTGGTAACTCCAAATACCTAGCTTCGGTCCTCTGTTTTAATTCTAGGAAGTAAGTCAAGCTTACATGAAGCTGTCTTTTGCAAAAAGAAAGATGTTTGTTTCTTCCTTTCCAGTCTGAATTCTTTCTTTTTCTTGTTCTTTGTTCCCGCCTTATTATAATGGCTATAAATGGAGTGCTATGTTGAATAAGAGTGGTAGCTGCCACTCTCCAGCTGCTGCCTCCTTCTTCTTCATTTTGCACATGGGAGATCTGAATCGTCCTTCCCTCCTGAACACCACGGGAGGTGGAGATTTCCCTAAAGCATGTCCTCTCTGATGGCTCCAGGACAGCAACATGCAAAATGTGGTAGAGGCATCATGAGGGTTAGGAGAGTCTGCCAGAGGTCCACGAACGGTGTTTCAATAAATACTGGTCGTCTTTCCAAACAATGTATTGGCATCATCACTAACAAATGCCAAAGAAGCCATGGCCAAAAATCACTGGGTCTTTAGCAATCAGAAACTATTCCTTGGTGCCAAACAGCAGGAGCATTCATTGTGTACATCACCACCCACTGACAATAAAACAATGTCAGTTTTATTAAAGAATGTCCTTGACAAAGCAATAAAACTTATTGATGCAATTAAATCTCAAGCCTTGAAGCACACATGGTTTTAATATTTTATGGAGCAAGACAGGAAGCCTGTGGAAAGTACCTCGGATACTTAGTAGGTCCCAATGGGTGTCCCAAAGAGGAGCAGAGAGCATTCTGGAGTCTTGTTTTTATCCCCTGCCCCCAAGGGACAACTCTTTTACTTGAAGGAATGGTGGACAGAAAATTATGGCTCCCTCTCCCCTCTCAATTTCTCTATGTCTCTACCCAATAATAAATAAATAAGTATGATTTTTAAGAAATTAAATGAAAAGAAAAAAAAACAGTGTTTTTGTTGCTGATGATGGGATATGCACTAATGAAACAAAAAGTTTCGAGTCTTATAGGCATCACTATGAATTGATTTCCCAATAATTAACGAGAGATATGCTCTGATGGGTGGTGAGATGAACAAAGATGATTTTTTAATTACTGAGTCATAAGCTGTGTCAACATTTGGAAGAACTGCATAATGTAGTGAACTGATGCTTTTCAAATCACCAGTGCATGGTGCTATAAAAGCAGACACAAGGTCTCAGTAAAAGGACCCACTTGGTTTGAGACTGACCCCCAGCATACTGAAAGAAGTTTCAGTGCTCTGGTATTTTAAAGAGGGAGAGAGAGAGAGAGAGAGAGAGAGAGAGAGAGAGGCTGTCTCTGTTTCTATCAAAAAAAAAGTTTAAGAAATACATCAGAGATCTATCCAAAATGTAGGATGACCCAGTGAATTTTAATTTTAGTAAACTGTGAAGACTAATCTAACTTCAAATCTCACAGTGCAAATAAACTGTGAGACTGACACATTGTGGTTTCATGTAGTATCAAAGACTTCCACATACTCCCAGTTGGTCACTCTTGGTTACTCTAGCCTTTTCAAATAGTGTGTGTGTGTGTGTGTGTGTGTGTGTGTGTGTGTGTGTGTGTGTGTATCTGTGTGTGTGTGAAGTGGGATGTTTTTCATATACTCCAACTAAACTATTTGATTTACACAGATTAAAAATAGGAGCAAATATAATACCCCAGCTGTATTTTTCTAAGATAGACAGTAAATAGATTTGCAAAAATAAAAAAAAATAATAAACCAGTTCAAGACTTTGTTTTGAACAAGATAGGAATTTTTCATTAAAATGTATTGATTTGGGAGCCAGGCGGTAGCGCAGAGGGTTAAGTAAGCGCAGGTGACGCAAAGTGCAAGGACCGGCGTGAGGATCCCGGTTCGAGCCCCCGGCTCCCCACCTGCAGGGGAGTCGCTTCCCAGGTGGTGAAGCAGGTCTGCAGGTGTCTGTCTTTCTCTCCCCCTCTCTGTCTTCCCCTCCTCTCTCCATTTCTCTCTGTCCTATCCATCAATAACCACTGCAACAATAAAACAAGAACAACAAAAGGGAATAAATAAATAAATATTTTTTTTAAAATGTATTGGTTATGTTAATATACAATGGACTCAATCTTGCTATTTTCATCAATGAATGTTTTTATGTGTCTCCATTTTCATGAATAAGTACTGCAACTATAGATAGATTGAGCCAACATATAAAGTCACCTTAATGTTTTAATAGTACAAACACATCTTGAAACTGAAAAGTTTGAGATCATACTGGTTCTTCTAGAAAAATTTCTCTTTTCTGCTAATGGGAAGCTTTGGGTATTTATCAAATTCTTTACTCAATACACAAGCCTAGTTTTCAAGACAGTTGTTTCATCTGACCTTAACAAATCTAGTTTGTTCCACAAATCTGAGCAAAATTGTCTTTGTTTGTAGGCAATATCTGCCTTCCCCTAGAGCAATAAATGCTTCTAATTTAATCTGTGGGGAGCCACAGGACCAAATGATTTCCCAAGAATTTAGAAAAGCACATTGGTTTACATATCAGTAATGTTATTCTCATTCCATTGGTTGTAAATGGGACTTGAATGGTTGGTCCTGGCCTGAGTACATTGGAGAGGATAGCTGCTTGTGCTTCCATTCTCCTGCCATCTTTCCTCCAACTAGATACAGATCTAAACCAACCAAGGAAACGCAAAGAAACTGGTGTTTCTTCAGAGCACAAACCTACCTGCACACTAAAGGTGGCATTCCCCAACACATTCTGCTAAAAGTGTTTGCTAAATAATTGAAATATCCAAGGTACTTATGCAGCCAGGGATACAAACAGCATAACACTGCAGACACTATTTTATGCACCAGGACAATGGTACTCAACTGTGATTATCCGGTGGAAACATCTAGGGAGCTTTTTAAAGAGTACTGAACCTGAACTCCACTCCAGAATATGGTGATTTAAATGGTTTATGTGTGTTCCAGACAGCAATATAGCTTTGCAAATTCTCAGTTGAGTTTTAATGGGCAGCCAGGATAGAGAGAACTCTAAGTTTTAAAGCTTCTACTAAGCCTCTTCCAACTGTGTCATCTCTTCCTTTATTCAGTGACTGTTTATTGAGCATCCTCTGAGTGCTTGAGTTCAAGAGGAAAGTAGAGCAAACATGAGTAGAAGATATTATGTAGACACACAACCATGCAAAAGCCAGATGCAGAGACATATTAATGCTTATGTGCCATTGATGGCCATAAGTTTGAGGAGGACTCAAGGCAAGAGACAAGAACTAAGAAAGGGTTACAAGAAGGGAATAGCAGGGGAAGATTAGAGCCAGGGAGTCCTGAGTCTGCATTATAGGATCCGGGTCATTATGGGGTGTGGAAGGTGGAAAGTCTGGCTTCTGTAATTGCTTCCCTGCTGAACATGAGTGTTGGTAGGTCGATCCATACTCCCAACCTGCCTCTCTCTCTTTCCTTAGTGGGGCAGGGCTCTGGGGAAGCAGGGCTCCAGGACATATTGGTGGGGTCATCTGCCAAGGGAAGTCCAATTGGCATCATGTTAGCATCTGGAACGTGGTGGCTGAAAAAAGAGTTAACATATAGAGCCAAACAAATAGTTGACTAATCATGAGCTTAAAGGCTGGAATAGTGCCAATGAAAAGTTGAGGGGTCTCCGTTTGGTAGTTAGTGGCCCATGACTATACTTTTTTTTAATTGAGCCTGAAATCTGAAATGCAGGTGGATCCAAGTTATTGTCTGGAGAGATGATGTCATGGATGGAAAAAGGACCAGAAAGCTGGATCAGGGAGGAGAGTAGTTCCCAAATATGGGAAAGGGTGTGCAAATATTGTTGACTGTAAACCCCCCTGATTTGATTTGATCTGGGGGCCCATATTCAGTTTAGGAGCCTATGTGACCTCTGAATTCTTGTAGATCTGAGCTCACATTCTGTGGTCATGAGTAGGAACGTTCCAAGCTGTCCCAATTTCAGGACCCATCTTCCTCCCCTGGAACATAGAGTATGTTGTCCAGTCTCCCTTCTGAACATGGAACATTCTCTACCATTCTTGATCCACATTGGGGGCAAGGTCCTATGGGAGCCCATAAGGGGGTCTATTGTGTTGTTCCTGATAGAGATGACTGCTAACAATAGAGAGAGGGATCTATTTGATGTCTAGGCCCATCATGTCTGTTTGGGAATCTTAGGACTCCCCGACTAGGGCCCCAGCTGATGGGGTGGCCTGATAGTGACTAAAGAGTCATCATTAAAGTATGCCCATCTCTTGCCCTTATTCAGCTTTTGCAGTCCTTGCTTTGCTAAGGTTAGCTTTGGAGTGAGTGAGGGAAGTATAATAGGAAGCAGGTGAGGAGAGTATCTAAGTCTAAGTAGACACTATTTCATTATGAACTTTATGGTATCTTTTTAGGTCTTTCTACTTGCTTGCTGCATACTTGTCGTTTTTGACGGGTTATGTTGTTTTCGCCAGGCTGGCTTCACGGGCAGGTAACAGACGACCAGGGACTCATGGTTGAGCTGTAGGCAGTATCTCTTTATTCATGCAGGACGCAGCACAATCTAAGACGAGCTAAGTTAAACTCAAAGTACAGTACTCTAAAACTCACAATGCTGTCTTTATATATACTTGCCAAGTAGGGTGAAAACAGGATGTGACATAGAGAGGGTGGAGAGAAAAGTGACTGGTGAAAATCAGAGTGTGACAAAGAGGGGGCAGATTAGGTGAGAATCCTATCACTGAACCACAAATGCCCTGGAGGGAGGGTGGAACTTGTTAACAGTGGTTATGTAAATAGAATGAAGTGGTTATGTAAATAGAATAGTGTTAAGCAGGGGGGATTTAAACCAAATGAAGCAGAAGGGGTCTGATGCATACCAACATATACTGACTTACTGCAGACTACTATGCACTTTTGCTTTCAGGTATATATTTTTCTTTAACTTATGAATACATGTGAACATATGCCCTATCTCATGGGAAGAATTTTAAGAGAGCATCAGCAAGAAGTGGTAATCATTAAAGGAAGAGCTTTAGAAAGATAGCACCCCTGAGAAACTATTTAAAATGGAAGGTAATCTCCATGGACCAATGAAAACTTGACTCCAGGGGATATTAAGACTGGGAATAAAAATAAGGAAAAGAATTCAGTGGGAAGCCACACTCTCTATGGCCTCCTATGTCTTTGCAAGAACTATCTCCTCCCAGCCTGCCTCTCTCTCTCCCTAGTGGGGCGGGGATCTGGGGAAGCGGAGCTCCAGGACACAGTGGTGGGGTCGTCTGTCCAGGGAAGTCTGGTTGGCATCGTGCTGGCATCCAGAACCTGGTGGCTCAAAAGAGAGTTAACATAGAAAGCCAAACAAATTGTTGAATGACCATGGACCTAAAGGTTGGATTAGTGCAGATGGAGTGTTGCGGGGAAGCAATTCCAGAAGCCAGACCTTCCACCTTCTGCATCCCACAACGACCCTGGGTGCATACTCCCAGAGGGATAAAGAATAGGAAAGCTATCAGGGGAGGGGATGGGATATGGAGATCGGGTGGTGGGAATTGTGTGGAACTGTACCCCTCCTACCCTATGGTTTTGTTAATGTCTCCATTCTTAAATTAAAAAAAAAAAACCTATCTCCTCTTCACTAAAAAAAATGATGCCTGAACACAATCTACCTCACTTCTTTGATATAAAGTTTGTACACCTCGTTATCTGAGTCTTTAGTGATTTTTCTGAAGCAATATCAGTGAACAGGTCAGAAAATCCAGGGGACTTCCTCATGGGCCCCTTCTGGGAACCAGAATCTATCTGTGATGTTATAGTCTAAAGACAGGGCAGAGCAGAGTGAGGGTAGAATTCATGTGGCTGTCAGAGGTGGGTCACAGTGAGCAGAGGAGGGGGGATCTCTGAGTTTTGACGTAGAGCCTGCTTGGTAGGGTGCAGCTTAAGAGCAGAAGAAGTAAACTGATAAAGAGCCTTGATAAGAATATTTGTTTGTTTGTTTTTGTTTTGTTTATCCTGAATAAGTCTATACGGTCCTGGGAAGAATATTTGACATGAGCTTTAATCTAGATTTTTTTGTTTTATTAGTGATTTAATAATGACTCACAACTTTGTAGGATAATAGGGGTACAATTCTCACCACTAGAGTTCCATGTCCCATCTTCTCCATTGGAAGCTTTCTTATTCTTTATCTCTTTCTGGAGATGTGTACCAAATTCTTTATGGGATGCAGAAGGTGGGAGTTTTAGCTTCTGTAGTTGTTTCTCTGCTGGATATGGGCATTGGGAGGTGGATTTATATTATATCCCCAGCCTGTTTTTCTCTTTCCCTAGTGGGGCAGGGCTCTGGAGAAGTGAGGTGACAGGACACATTGGAGAGGTTGGCTACCCAATCTGGATTTTCATATATAAAAAAGTATATTATTTATGATGTTCTGTTTGGTTTGGGTTTTCTTTGTGTCTTTCTTACTGATATGCAATATTGGGAGTTGAGCACAGGGCCTCTGGGAGGCAGAGCAAGTTCTCTGCTACTGAGTCATCTCCCCTGTCCCCATGAGCTTTAAAAGGTCACTTAGAAGGAGGCTGGAAGAGACTGGAAGATAGTTCACTAGCTAGGACCCCTGCCTTGCCATACAGGAGTTCCATGGCACTGGGGAACTCCCCTCCCCTCTCTCTCCCTCTCCCTCTTTCTTATTCCTTCTGCCTCTCTTTCTCAATTCACATGAGCCAAGCTGGTATCACACCAATTGGTGAAAGTTGCTTTTAGTAAATCATCAGTATTGCAGAAAAAGAGCAAAGGACTCTGGGGAATGAGGGAAGGGAGGGACTGGGGTGGGGGCTTTTGGGTCCTCGTGCACGATGGTGGAAAAGGACTTAATTTGGGGGGGGGAAGAGTGTTTTGTGTACACCTATCACAGGGAGATGAGAAATTATGGTTGTTTATCAACAACTGTACTGTAACTCCTTGAACCATCACCATAAAGAATGAAAGCTAAAGAGAGAAGGAGAGAGAGAGAGAGAGAGAGAGAGAGAGAGAGAATTTATATCTTGTCCAACTTTAACCCAACAAAAACTTCTGGCTGAATGTAGTAAGCCTACAACTTTCTCAGCTTTGAGGAACACATTTTTTTTTCACTATAAAAAACTGGTTCCCATGAGATTTGGAGGTTTTTGTGGTCAAGTTCTGTTTTTGCAAATAAAGTTTTATTCAAACAACAACACATGTACAAAAAATTAGTAAGCTGGTCTAGAGGTGTAACTGTGCCTGTCCAAGGCTCAGATGCTTGAAACAAATACAGAAAATCAAGAGAGAGAGAGAGTATTGGGGGTTTCCCAGTTAGGGGTGGTGGGAAGTGGTTCCATTCAAGATGCCTTGTAAATGAGGAGATAGCAGAATGGAACCTGGGAGGAATGAGAGAAGGAAGGACAGAGTCTAGCATGACCCAAGGGCTTCCTACCAGTGCGCGCGCGCGCGCGCGCACACACACACACACACACACACACACACACACACACACTGTCCTTGCATAATGATTGAGAACACCTCGCCAATTTATTAATGAAAATCTGAGGTACTGTGGCACTAACTGAGCAACGCAGGACCTTCTGAGCCTCCTGGCATGAGATGCGGGAGAAGGAGAACATAGCCAGTTGTCACTGGATAGGAGGACCCTTGCTTGTCAAAGTGGGAGGACTCACTGATAGAGAAACATAGACCCCACTTTCCCCAAGTCTGCAATCTCGCTGTGGAGCCAGGACCAAGAGACGATCGCTGAGTCAAAACTGTCTTCATACTGATTGTCCTGGGTCCAGGAGTGGGAGAGAAAGGAGTGAGTGCTTGGAGACGCAGGGAGGGAATGAGAACTATGGACCAGGAGAACTGGAGTAGGACAAATACAAAGAAAAGCATTGTTTGCTCTTTTTATTATTTTATTTATTTTGGATGTGAACATAAAATGAGAGATAGGGGAGATAGGGAGAGAGAGACAGCTATAGCTTCAGCAATTGTGAAGTGTCTGCCCTGCAGGTGGGGACTGGGGACTTGAACCTGGGTCCTTGTGCCCTGCAACAAGTATACTCTACCAGTTGTTCCACCACCTGGCCCTTTTACATTTGTTTTAAAAACTTATTCTTTTAGTATGAGATAAACACACACACACACACACACACACACACACACACACACACACACACTTCTCATCTCTTCTCTCTCTCAGAGAGAGAGAGAGAGAGGAAGAGAGAGAGAGGAAGAAAGAAAGAAAGAGAGAGAGAGAAAACCAGAGTACTGCTCATCTCTGGCATCAGGTGTTGCCTGGATATCTTCTGGGGCCTGAGGCTTTCCAACTGTGATGTTCTAACAGACTGAGCTATCTATCCCCCCAGTCCTGAAAACCACCATTGCTCATAGAATGATGGCAAGAATTCAGAGGGATGAACACAGCATATCTAGACATTCTGGCTTAATTAGAAGGTTCAGGAGCAACAGGGGGAGTGAAGAAGAGAGAGCAGGGCAATCAGATTGATAAGCATGAGATTGAAAGGATACGTTGAGACCATATAATAAGAGACAACAAATGCCTGTCTAATTGTGAGTGAACCGAGTCTCTTCATAGAGATTGTGGGGATAGGGGAAAAATGTATTCATGTGATTCTAAGGTGATAGTTAAGCTTATTAGGAAAGCAATAATAAAATCTTCCTTAAAACAAACCAAGTATCTAGATCTAATTTAATAACAAAGTGGATTAATCAACCAGTCCTTAGGAGAGGTAAGGGAGGTTTCGTAATCAGGAGAGCCTTTGAACTGGAGGGGTAATTATTGTCAATAAGGAAAAGGATCCCTTTGAAATAATAAGATATTAAAATACAGTGTAAAAGCAGTTGAGTGGCTTCCATTTGCACAAAACATCCAAACAGCTTCGGGCCAAATGTGAGGCCAGCCAGGGAGAGAGGCAGAGAGCCCACCAGACTGGCTCCTGAACATTCTCATTTGTTTAGTGGGTGTGTTCAAGATGGAACAACTGAAAACGTTTGCATGGCAAAACTCTCTCAATAATGTCTAACTGGTTTGGGGAGCTGGGAGGGTGTGTACTTAATACAAGTGGGGGGTATTTAGTTTGGTTTCTAACTCTCATAATATTAGGCAAGAAATTATGCAAAGAGGAAGGACCAGGAAAAAAAAAGTTCTCGATATTGCAGTGTGGTTTTTGACAAACAGAGAGAGAGAGAGAAAAAAAATAAAACAGGTTTGATTTTTGATTTGGGTTTGAGGAAACCATGACCAGACCAAGAATGTTTGAAAGGAGAAAAGATATTACACGAGTGCTCTTGGGGCCTGTTTAAAAATGTCTAAGCTACTTGGTACCTTGGCTGCAGCTCTGGTGGAATCGCAGCTGAGAGTCACAGGGTTTCGAATCAGAAGTGCCTAGAGCAGTGTAGGAGAAATCCGAAACAAAGCAGGCCAAGTTCAAAAGGAACAAACAAGCGCTGCAGAGTGAAGAGGAACTGGCCCAACAGTCTTGACACCTGCTTCTGCTTCTTCGAATTGCAAGCTAATTGTTGTGGAGACTTTCAGTTATCCAAGAAGAGCCTCGAGTAACAAAGAAATACCCTGAAAATGTCACACAGTTCATGTGGGAGGGATATCGGTAAATGAAGATGCCGTCTTGAGGGATGAGGAGAATTCATCCAAAGCAAAGAGTCATAAGAAGGAGTTAGAGTTTATTCAGAAACATTCACCAAGGGAGGTGAGAATTGAATCAGCATAGAGGGGGATCAGCTGACAAAGGTTCAATAGAAGGCCTATGGTTTATATCATTTTAATGGGTCCTTTTTTGAGTAAGCAGAAATCCCATTAGCTTCCAGGCCCATGTTTTCTAAGTTTCTCAAGACTCCATACTTTCTTGACTTACCTTGATGGCTTACTTGATGTAGAGTCAGAGGGTCTCCCCCAGAGCTTTATATCTAAATAGAATGTTAGGACAGTTCCACACCTGTTTCAGTGTGCTGGGAGCTTACAAGGAAGATGCCAAGTAGTTCTAATTTCTTGTTCTCAGGCAAAGCTGTCAGCCAGGCAAAAAAAAAAAAAAAAAAAAAAAAACCATGAAATGACTGATCTTCTTTTCTTTATTATCTTTATTTATTTATTTATTGGATAGAGCCAACCATAAGTCAAGAGGGAAGGGGTTGGACAGAGAGGAAGAGAGACACAGAGACACCTACAGCACTGCCTCACCACTTGTGAAACTTTCCTTCTGCGGGTGGGAAGCTGGGGACTCTAACCCAGGTCCTTGCACACTGTAACATGTGCGCTCAACCCAGTGTACCACCACCTGGCTCCCCAAATGACTAATTTTCTATTACAGCAGTTTAGATTTGGAGACATCAGACAAACAGCCCCCCACCTTCACAAAGAAAGAGAAAAAAGATTGTCCTGGAAGTACATACACACAAGGTGTCACAGGTGTGTGTACATATTGGTGGCATAAGGGGTCTGAATGGATAGATGACATCTTTCTCATGGATTCAGACTCTGTGGGGAGAGGAAGAGACACACAAGTGTGTATTGTGTGTGTGTGGGGGGTCCTTGTATGTCATATGGGAAGGGGGTGGTTCACTTGGTGTTTTTGCCTCCATGCATGTACGCTACAGTGCCTTTGCAGATGGTTGAGACCCAGGGGAGGGGGGATTTCAGCTCTGCAAATTCACTCCATCCAGGGCTGGCTAGAGAGAGTGAGTAAGTTTAGCCAGCCTTGTAGGATGGAGGAAGTGATCTATAGTGAAGAAAAAAAAAAGTAAAAATGTTTGTGAGCTTTTGCTTGGGGTTTATCAAAATGTGGCAGATTCATTAGGTGCATAAGGACCAGGTTGGAAAAAACTAGTCAGGAGAGAAAAGGCTAGCTAAACATGTGGCAGGAGCCAAGAATCCTTAAACTTAGTTCACCAGCATTCGGTTATGATACGTGCAGGTCCTAGGAGGGGATCAACAGGAACAGCAACAGTTAAAGAAGGCACAGAAAAGAGTCCAGTTTTGGCTCGTGGCTGCTCACTTAAGTAATCCCTCATACCCACAATCCCCTGTGAATTTACATCCTTGGCTATAGGTCATGGCATCAGTTGTATGATAATTACATACATGACCCATAATTCCTTTTGCTTATGTTCAATGTATTCTCAGCAGTGATGCATTCAAGAGGAAGCAGCATGGTGCTGACTTGTGACATCTAAGGCAAGGCTAGACTGCAGAGGCACCAGTCCAGGGACAGTAGCTGAGTCCTGAGAATAAACAGAATTTCTAAACCTAAGGAGAAGTGGAAAAAGTGGGAGAAGGTCAAGGATGGAGATGGGGGCACTTGGTGCTTCCAGGAAGCAGGAGAGACTCTCTGGTCACAATCAGAACACCTGACTCCCAATGTGGCATCTTTTCTGATGCCCATTGTGTGTACCAAGGTGACCCACTCACCTTCTGTGGGGTTCTTCTTGCCTGTGTAATATAATGGGATAGAAAGCAGCGCCTGCCACCTCAGTGATGGCTTGCTGACCTGTGAGTAAGTTTTTTTGTTTTGTTGTTTTTTTTTGTCTTTTACTAGCCAGGCATGTGAATTGCTTTGAAGATAAGCAGTGTTATAAACACACCATTCTATGGTCTCCTCTCTTCCACGTGATGGCATCCTTCCTAAGAGGTCGCAGTGGGATGGAGACACCTTTTGCATTTCAGTGGCTGACTTCTGTGGTCGATTTTATATTCCAATAAAAAAATCTATATAACTTTTTAATTGTTTGGGGTGGTTTTCCTAGACATCAAAAGCATGATTTCTGAAACCTCAAAACCGGTTCCTGTTAGTTTCCCTTGAAACACAGAAATGTGGATGGCCAGTAACAAAGACGTATCAAAGAATGAAGTCTCTCAGGGAATCTGAATTATGGCTTGGAGTCTCTCAAAAGTGGAGTAGGCCTTGAATAAGTGAGGTCCTGGGTTGGTTCTAGTCCTGGCGTGGCATACGACACAGCAATGTTCTGGTCTCTCCTGTAAACATAAAATTTAAAAAGGCCTTTAATATAGAGGTCAGACACCCCTCCTCATTCAGAGATGTTCTGAGCTCATTCACTGGACCTGCTAGACCAAATGAAAATGAGAGATTGATGCGTTTTTCGGTTAATTTCCGGAGATGGTCTCTGACTCAGACTGAGAGCTCTCATAACTCCTCTTGGCTCTTCAGTATTTCCTTAATGACAAAGAGCTGTCTTTCTCTCTTGTTTCGGTACCCAAGACACAGATGAGAAAGACAAAATGGCATACATCCAAGATCTTTGCATATACATGCCGATATTTCTCTCTTCTGTACATAGTTTAACAAATGAATATGTGGCTTTTTTTTCTTCTTCTAAATTCATATTCATTTTTGTGTTTTCTTTCAAAGCCTGCCAGAAAACAAAGAAAGCAAGAATGAGGAGTGGGAGAGGGGGGAGAGAGAGAATGTTAAATGAATATTGTACTTATGAAGGTGGAGATGGGAGGGGCATGAGAACATTTGCCAGACAGATTCCAGACTCCTGAATCCCCAGAGGCAAGAATCAATGAAACTGAGGGTCAGGCAGTCCCATGATGCTCTCCAGCCCTGCACATGAACCAGGACCCCACGTGCACTGCAAAGTACTTCCCATCTCTCTCTTACTCTTCTTCCGGCATAATTAACTCAAAATCTTTGCATCCTTGACAGTAGGAAAATGAGTCAAGAGAATTACTTACTAGGGTCAAGAGCAAATATTAATAAAAACATTGATCATGAAAAACCTTGTGTCGGCTGGGGCTATGGATCCACCTGCCAATGCCCACATGCAGCAGAGAAGCAATTACAGAGATCTTTGGTCCGTACTCCCAGAGGGATAAAGAATAGGAAACCTTCCAATGGAGGGAGTGGGGTATGACACTCTGGTGGTGGGAATTGTATGAATTATAGCCCTCTTTTCCCACAATCTTGTTCATCATTATTAAATCACGGATAATAATAAAAACTAAACAAGAAGTTGAAAAATAAGAAAATGCAGAGCAGAACTTGGACTGGGTTTGGTGTATTGCATCAAAGTAAAGGAGTCTCCACGCAGGTCTTGGAACATGATGGCAGAGGACGTAGAGGGGGTTGAATTATTATGTGGAAAACTGATGTTATACAAGTATAAAATACTGTATTTTATTTTTTACTGTATTTTATTGTTGATTATGAACCATTAATCCTCCCAATGAAAAAGAATTAAAGAAAGAAAAAAAGAGGAGAGTAAGGGAGGGGAAAGGAGGGGAAGAGAGGGGAGGGGAGGGAAGGGAAAGGAAGGGGAGGGAAGGGAAAGGAAGGGAAGGGAAGGGGAGGGGAGGGAAGGGAAGGATGAGAAGAGAGGAGGGGAGGGGAGGGGAGGAGAGGAGAGGAGAGGAGAGGAGAGGAGAGGAGAGGAGAGGAGAGGAGAGGAGAGGAGAGGAGAGGAGAGAAAATCACTATCTCTGGACATGATTTGGCTTCTGATTGTGGTCATCTGAGAAAAAAAAAATTGAAGGACTAGTTCCCAGGCTAGTTCATCTCAGTTTGTCACCAGCCTAAAATATGCAAAAGGTACCTTAACATCTGATTTCTAAATGACCAAGGATGAAAAAGGAACCTTCCCCAGGCAAATGGCAGAAACTGGATTGTGGAACAAAAGCTTCCTTGACCATATGCTGGGCTGAAACCACTGGCGAGACATTCACCAGAGACTGCTAGGAAGGCTTGCATTGCCCGCCAGAAATCCAAGGGCACACTTGTAAAGCAGAGATCTGTTTAAATAGAAACTCCTGGAGCGGGGTGGGACCTGAATGACTTCAAGCTCAGTCAAGCGGGGCGACCTGGTTGACACACACACACACACACACACACACATACACACACAGGCAAAGGCATCACAGATCACATTACAAGGTTTGTAGTGTTCACATCTGCAGATGTAATGATCTAATGTGTCCACTCGTTTCTAATCTTGGAACATACAGGCAAGGAGAGAGACTGAGAGCACAGTACCTGCCCCAACTGAGTCATTACTCAGTCTAACAGAGTAGCTCTGTGGCAGCAGTTCAGAACCGGAATCCAGATATTTGTCTTCATTTCTTCAAGATTATCTGGAAATTGACATTTTTTTTATCTTCTGGGGACCAGGTGGTAGTGCATCAGCTGAAGCACACATGGTGTGAAGCACAAGGACAGGCTCAAGAATCCCGGTTCGAGTCCCCACCTTCCCACCAGCAGGAGACTCACTTCACAAACAGTGAAGCAGGTCTGCAGGTGTCTATCTTTCTCTCCCCATCTCTGTCTTCCCCTACTCTCGTGAATTCTCTGTCCTGTCCAACAACAGCAGAAGCAACAACAATAATAATAACAGCAACAACGATGGGGGGGAAAAAAGATGGCCTCCAGGAGCAGTGGATTCATAGTGCAGGCACCGAGCCCCAGAGATAACCCTGGAAGCAAAAAAAAAAAAAAAAAAAAAAAAGAGAGAGAGAATTGATTTTCCAAACACCTTAGTATTAAAGAAAAAAAAAAAAGATTGTATGTTATCAAATATTTCCTCCTTTTTTTTTTGTTTTTAAACGTCAAGGCTAGGAGTTATAGTCTAGAGATGGGTACCCAAGTTTTGACATTTTATAAGTTATCTTATAGGTGGCAATTGAATAAGTAGAAGTAGATGGGATTTCTAAAAGTATATGTAGAGAAGGACATTAATTATGCATGTAGACTTTATTTTGACTAAACGTGGGCCTATGAATAGCCATCTAGGTCTCTAAACTCGCACATATAAAGTTGACTTATCTCCTGGGATGTAGTTATTGGTAACGTTATCCTATCACCTTTATTTATAGTTGGGGCACTAATATTTCTACTCACATTCACACAACCTCAACCCACTTAGAATTTTACACCGTTCCCCTTTGTTAGACATACAGACCTTGCATGTATGCTTCATATCTACACTGCCTCTGCCTTTATGCTGGCACTCCCACATGAATCATTAACCACATGATATATATATATAATCTCCGAATGCAACATCGTTGATCTTTTTCCATTTATGTGGTAGTTGGTCTTTTTTCCATTAACCCATGTATTTATTATTCCTATTATTTGTGTTCATTTGTTGGACTTTTGCATATTCCAGACAGTGTCTACGTGCCTGTGACTGATTTTTCACTACGATTTTCTATGGTTCTTGACCAAATTCTTGATGGTTGAACTTCTTGCATCTGTAAATGTCTCAACCAAGTATGGAAAATTTCAAATGTTCCTACACAATTTTTCATTTCATTTTTTAAAATTTTGTATTTGCTATTAGTAGTTTGGTACAAGATTATAAAATGACCATGTAGAATGCCCCACCACATCCACCACCAAAGTGCTATCTCCCTCCTCTCCCACCTCCCAAAGATACCCACCATCATTCTCTCAAGGCTTACAAACGAATTGCTTGCTTCTGGTTTGATTGTTTGTTTGTTTTTGGGCAAGTTCATGTAAATCAGATCTCTAGATTCCACATATGAGTGAAACGATCTGGTACTTAGTTGTCTTTTATCTCTTTACTTATCTCACTAAACATCGTCACCTCCAGTTCCACCTATTTTGTCCCAAAGGACGTAATATCAACCCTTTTGATTGTAGAGTAGTATTCCATGGAATATATATGCCATCATGTCTTTAGTCAGTCATCTGAGGATGGGCATTTAGGCTGCTTCCACTCTTTGGTCACTGTGACTAATGCAACTGTGAACAGAGGTGCATGTGTCCCTTCTAATTAGTGTCTGAGTGTCCACTAGCCAAATGCCTAAGAGCGGGATTTCAGGATCATAAAGTCATTCCGTTGGCATTTGTCTAAGAACTCTCTACAGAGTCTTCCATCGCCATCGCCATCGCCATCGCCATCGATGCTGCACTAGCTTTCATTCCTCAGCAAAGCAGAGTTCCCTTTTCTCCACAACCTCCCCACCACCTGTCACTTCCTAGTTTGTTGACCTAGACGACTTTCTCGAAGTTTTATTCTTCTCCCTTCTCTTTCTAGGGCACAGCGGGCATGGATATAAAGATACGGTATCATAGTTCTGCATCCTCTCCTGTTGTTTAGATTTCATAACTATTAATGGGTCTTCAAATTCACTCATTTCTCTTCTCATGTTGGTAAGCCTACACAACATGGTTCATGTTTATTTCATGTATTTTAATTTTCGGTCTTGTAATCTCTTTTTAAAATTTTCTTTGTAGTACATTTTACCTATCTATCTATCTATCTATCTATCTATTTATTTATTTATTTACCTTCCCTTTTGTTGCCCTTGTTGTTTTTCTTTCTTATTTTTAAGTGAATTCTTTTCTTTTTTAATATTTATTTATCCCCTTTTGTCACCCTTGTTGTTTTATTGTAGTTATTATTGTTGTTATTGATGTCATCATTGTTGGATAGGACAGAGAGAAATGGAGAGAGGGAGGGGAAGACAGAGGGGGAGAGAAAGACAGACACCTGCAGACCTGCTTCACCGCCAGTGAAGTGACTCCCCTGCAGGTGAGGAGCCGGGGGCTCGAACCAGGATCCTTACGCTGGTCCTTGAGCATCGTGCCACATGCGCTTAATCTGCTGCGCTACCGCCTGACTCCCCCTTATTGTTTTTCATTGTTGTAGTAGTTATTATCGTTGTTATTGATGTAGTTGTTGTTAGATAGGACTGAGAGAGATGGAGAGAGATGGGGAAGACAGAGAGGGGCAGAGAAAGACAGACACCTGCAGACCTGCTTCACCGCCTGTGAAGCGACCCCCCCCCCCCCCCCCCCCCCCCCCGCTGCAGGTGGGGAGCCTGGGGCTGGAACTGGGATCCTTACACCGGTCCTTTGACTTCGCGCCACATGCACTTAAGCCGCTGCTTGATTGCCTAAAGTACATTTTAACTTGTTGCATGTATTTTATTTATATTTTGGGACCGTGGTTAAAATACTTCACAATATTTGTTTATTTGGTAGTGGATGAAATGAGTTACATACAAACACAGGTATAAAGCTATAATCCGGAAGTCTTAAAAAATAACAAAAATTGCAATAAAATTTTTTCCACTAATTCCAATGTCTGGGTCACATGGGGATCAGAGTCTGTTAAGTTTTTTCACTTGGACTGGTGTCATAAATGCTTTGGTCTTTGTGTATCTTTATTGCCACCAGGGACTCGTGACTGAACAACAAAAAACATTGCTCTCAGTGTCCATTTTTTTTTCTTTTATAGTTTCCTAAGACAGAGAGACATTGAAATAATGTGATAAGACAGAGAAGTTGAGAGTGGAGATGGAGATTGAGGAAGAGACCCCTGCATCCCTGCTTCATCACCCTTGAATCTTCCCCTCTGCAGGTGGAGGTTGGGGAGTGAAACACAGATCCTTGTGTCTGGCAACCTGTGTGCTTAACCAGGGGCATCACTGCCACCCCTGATATCTTTTATTATTTTGTCTTATAAACCCTGCAAACCTGCCCTTTGTGAGTGAGATATTTTAGAAGTACTGGATTCTGGGAGTTGGGCGGTAGCGCAGAAGGTTAAGTGCACTTGGCGCAAAGCCCAAGGACCAGCGTCAGGATCCCAGTTTGAGCCGGCGGCTCCCCACCTGCAAGGGGGCCGCTTCACAGGTGGTGAAGCAGGTCTACAGGTGTCTCTCTTTCTCTCCTCTTCTCTGTCTTCCCCTCCTCTCTCCATTTCTCTCTGTCCTATCTAACAATGACAACATCAATAACAACTATAACAGCAATAAAAAACCAGGGCAACAAAAGGGAAAACCAATAAAAAAAATTTTTTTAAACAAGTATTGGATTCTATTATATCCTTCCAAAGAACACAGATTATTTGGGTTTAAGCGGGTCGTTATCTTGGTCAGAATTAAATTCTAGTTTTCAAAGCTCTGTAACAGGCACCAGCTAAAAACTGAACTGCCTCCAACTGAACTTGCTAAAATGTTTCTCCTGTGATTCACAATTCAAGAGTCATTCAGAGATATGGGAATAATTTATACACAAAGTTTTATATGTGATTTTCTGACTGTGTTCTATCTTGCCTGATTTCCCCATAATGTGTTCCCCCCAACCTGAAAAAAAAAAACAAAAAAACTGTAGTCTGTAATCTACATTGTGATTGTCCAGTGTAAACCCGACTGCTTTATGGCAACAACTGTAAACCACAGAAACTTAATACACTTTCCTTCTCCCCAGTCCTGTCTGATTCTTAGTCTTCGCTGTGTCTGTCTTTGGTCTCTCTCTAGTGTCTTCAATAACTCACTCCTGTGTTGTCTCCAGCTTTCATGACATATTACTTGTGATGAGGTTTGTTTGACAAGAATTGTTCCTACCATAAGCAGACGTAGAAATTCCAGAAATTTAGAATATGAAGTTGGGAACAATCCCTCAATTCACAACTGTAAGCAGTTTGACCACAACTGGGCCAGCTATTCATAATGGCTCATCCAATTTAAGATTCCTTCCCTCTAAATTGTATACCGTTCAGTAGCCTATAACTTACATGGTGGGGGGTCTGGAGTCTTCTCAGCACAGCAACTGTTTCTTATGAGACCTCTTAACTCCAGAACTGCTCGCCCCCAATCCACACGCTCTACCAAACCATGATAATGAGCTGTATACAAGAGACAGTATCACGTCACATTTCTGCTTCAGAATTGTTCTACCGTTCCTGTTTGAGGACAGAAGAAAACCCACATTTCTTAGTAAGGGCTTAGAAGAAGACCTGGATTTCAACATTCCACTTCTGCTATGCTTGTTTTCTTACCCTTTCCCTGCCTCCAGCTCCATCACACCCTCTAAGGACAGTCAGATCTTTCTGATGCGTGAGTGTCGCCAGCATTTTTAGACTTGGATGAACTTCCAGGGGATATCATTTTACCCTGCTTACTTTTCTCTACTGTTGCTTGCTCTCATATTGTGCAGCTGTATGTTAGACATTTTTTTTTAAATCTCTTTATTGGGGGATTAAGACATTTTGGAAGTGCTAGGCTACAATATCTATTAGACACCATGATACAGATGTGCATTTATCAGATGGTGGTGACAGCAGCATAGACCCAACATTGACTTGTAGGCATCACAGGCCAGAGATTTGGTTTGTTTCACAAAGGTGTCTTCTCTATTCAAAATAGTGCTGAACCCAAGCAGGCACTATGATCAGTGATTGTAAAATTTATGTTGCTCTTGTTGGCTAGTGTTATTTTTCTCTTACTATTTTATTGATTTATTTTGGATACAGAGAAATCCAGAGGGAAGGGGGGAGATAGAGAGGGACAAAGAGAGACAACTGCAATACTGCTTCACCACTCATGAAGATTTCCCCCTGCAGGTGGGGACTGGGGGCTTGAACCCAGGTCCTTGGGCATGGTAACCTATGCACTCATCTAGCAGCGCTACCACCCGGCCCCTTGGCCAGTGTGCTTGATCATTCACACCCTGCCCAAGTCAATCAAATAAAAGTAACTCAATAGCTTCTGCATGAAAGTTCTCCTCAACCCTCCCTCATCCAGAGGGAATGAATGACTTTTCTAGACAAACTCTCCTTCTCTTTCTCCCTTCTCTGCCTTGCCTGTGTTTACCACTGAGCTATGGTAATAAAGCTGAGGAATTCACATGCAATGGTATCCATTGTTGGCATTCACCGCAGTCTTACTTCCCCTTCACAGCGGTTACTTTCCTGGCATGGGTCCCCATTTGGAGAAAAGCCTTTTGTTCCCATCAAGACCACAGATAAGGTCCCAGACAGATGTGATTATACCAAATTCTGAACACAGCACACTTCTAATTATGTGTGATTGTGGTGTCTTGGGGCCCGTGATGGTAGTTCACCATTTATCAAGCAAGGCTTAGATATGAATTGGGAAGTCGCTCATAGACTGCTCCATGATCTTAGGGCTTCAAATCCAAGCATTTCACCTGGATTTGTTTCCTGTGAAGACTTCTCAGCACTCAAACTTTAGGTCTCTGGTGATTACCCAGAGGTGGACAATGGGACAATCGGGTAAATTTAAAAAAACAAAAACAAAACAAAACAAAAAAATCGCTTCATTTTAACTCATTTTGTAATGAAAATTGACTGTTTTCATTCCATATTACCCCTATTTCATTTTTTAATTATATTTATTTATCTATTTATTGGACAGTGACAGCCAGAAATTGAGAGGAAGGGGAAAGATAGAGAGGGAGAGAGAGACGCCTGCTTCACCACTTGTGAAGCTTCCCCCTCTGCAGGTAGGGACCAGGGTCTTGAACCCAGGTCCTTGCAAACTGTGATGTGTGTATTCAACTAGGTGTGCCACCAGCTGGCCCCTGCTCCTATTTTATTTTTAATTCATTCTATATTTATTTCACATTGAGTTTTGCTGCTTTATTTCATGTGAATTTGTCGTAAGATCACAATTTGATGATTTTAAGATTAATCACAGGAACTTGCAAATATATATATATATATATATATATATATATATATATATAAAACAAAGAAACAGAAGCAATAAAACTGTTTCTAAGACTCATGAAAAGTCTGGTGGTTATGTTTGGGAGGTGGGAGAGTGGAGTCACAGAGCTTTGGTGGTGGATATGGTATGGAACTAAACCCTTTGATGCCACAATCTGGTTAAAAAAATAATAAAATAAAATAAAAATGAAGATTAGTGCTCACTCACTCAGAAGGCAAGCCTTACCCTGGCACTCTTTAATGCTGAGAAACAATTAGGCAAATTAATTTGAAGTACTGATGATCCTTGAGTACTTACTGTTCAGGAAAAAACAAAACAAACAAACCAACAAAAAAAAATGTTAAGATTATGGTGAAAACTTGTGTAAATCTATAGCTCCATTAATATGATCATAGAGGAAGGGAAGAAATGTCGTGTATTTGGTGTCCTCTGACATCTCCTTTTAGAAAGTGGAAAGAGTAGCGACGAGGGAATTTCAAAATGACAAAGCATTCTTCTGCCTTCTCATCTTATTGTCAGTCTCCATTTCAGCCCCAGATATCTGTGTGCCTCTTTGCTCACTGCCCACAAGATAAGAGATAAATTATTCCCAAGGGAACAGTTGGCATACACCAACTCCTCAGTTTCTGTTAAGATGAGGGTTATTTATTTATTTTAGAAGTATGGCCTTCCTTGCACATAAAAATCATGGACTTCCCCTGAAATAAAATACTGAGGTCATGTGAGCATATTTCAGCCTTTAACGTAGACATTTAGGCTGCAGGCCAAACTATGACACATAGCCCATGTTTATAAAGTCAATTTAATTTCAGTTGTTAGTATCAGTTACCATCATTCCAGTTTGAAAAGCACCAGCCCTGAGACTTTTTTTCTGAGTTCCTGCAATTCTTAGTAGTTGTAGCAGGCATTTGACACTTTCAACACACACACACACACACACACACACACACACACACACACACATACACTCCCTCATCCTGCTCCTATTTCAACAGGCCTTTTCTCTTCATTTTATTACAAATTCTTGAGCCCAAGGATCATGTCTAATATTCCTCAGAATCTTTGTTAATGTCTACTCCAGAAGCCAGTTCTAACACAAGCTCAAAAAAAAAAAAAAAAAAGATTGTTGATGGATTCAAAATGGATTTTCAGTGTTACAAAAAATATATTTTTAGAGTAAAGGAAATATTCACTCTGGGTTTGGAAAATCAGATAGATTTTTTTTTTCAAGTAGGAATACAATGACATACTAAGAGCTGCAAATGTCCATATCATAATTCATACGATTCAAAATCCCAAGCCAACTAGATGAGACAAAATAAAAAGAGTATGAGTAACTGAGTCTTAGCATTTCCACATCTTCAAACTTTGTCTCCACCATAATCAACGGAAAAAAAATAATAAAATAAAATGAGTCGTCAGTCTACTTGGAGAGGAGATGATGTGTGTGTTCTCTTTCTCTCTCCTGACCCTTCCCTCCCCCAGCTTCTGAAACTGAGTCAGACCCAACCACATTTCCAGTTAGAAGTTGGCACTGGAGTCAAGCAGCTGTTCAGAAATGTCCAAGTGGGCAGCAAGTGGGGCAGATGGAGTTAAAGACACAGAGTCACTTGGGACATTCACAGTGAGTCAGCTGACACCATCCCTTGCTGTAAGGAGAATTGAGTCCCCCCTGGACTAGTGCCTACAAGACACGAGCTTAAGCTAGTAACAGCTCTGTGCCTCTCGACCACCAGCCACTGGTTTGCTTTGCTGTTCTCAGTTTTCATAACTTTTTTTTTTAACATAATCGTGGACTGTAATGGGAAGAACAGGCTGAACAGCTGTTGGCTGTTTGGAATAACAGAGGGGAGGTTTGGTATCTGGAAGTGCTCAGCACAAGTTGTCTTGCAAGCTTTGATGGTGACTTTCACATAGCAAATTATGGGTCAGAGGCAGGAAGCTGAGTACATCTCATGCCAGGAAGTCTGGCTTGGCAAATGTTAAGATTTGGGGTGGGGGTGCGGGGATCTCAGAAGGGTTTCACTCATCGAGAAGGACTTTTTCTACAAAATTTTCTGTGTTTAAAATTTACTCCATTGAGTAGCTGCAAAAACAGAGTTCTCCAAAGGGGATAAAAGGCAAGAATGACAGGGCACACTCACATCTGTAAGCTTATTTTTTTTCCCTCCAGGGTTATCACTGAGGCTTGATGCCGGAGCTATGGATACTTCCTGGAGGCCTTTTTTTTTTTTTTTTTTTTTCATTTTATTGACTAGAACAGAGAGAAATTGAGAGAGGAGAGAAAGATAGAGAGGTGGAGAGGAAGATAGGCACCTGCAGACCTCCATTGCCATTTGTGAGGCATCCTCCCTGCAGGTGGGGAGCAGGGCTTGTATCTGGGTTGTTGTGCTTAGTAGTATGTGTATTTGACTGGGTCTGCCACTGCCCAGCTCTCATTTTGTAAGTTTGTATGTTGTATTCCTTAGCAAAAAAAGAAATGCTTAAAATATGACTTTTTTTAAATGTGTTGTCTATTATAAAAATATGTGACAAGTTAGAGACAGTTTGGGGCTGGGGAGAGAGCGTAATGGTTATGCAAAGTGGCTTCCATGCCTGAGACTTCAAGATCCTAGGTTCAGTCCCCAGAACCACCCTAAACTAGAGCTAAGCAGTACTCTGGTGAAGAAAAAAAAAGAAAGAAAGAGAGAGAGAAAGAAAGGAAAAAAAGAGTTTGAGAAAAACATAACTGAAATAGTATAAAGCTAACAAGATAACTTCACATTTAAGTGTGTGTGTGTGTTTTACTTCAAGTGATGTTTACAAATCCTTTGAAGATAAATATGTTTGTTCCCCATAACTTGAAATTTAAACAGAGAATTATAATCATTGCTACTCCTGGTCATTAGACTTACACTTCATTTTTCTTCAAATCCTGGCATGAGCCTGAGATCATAGCTTCTGCAAAGAAAATAATAATAATAATAAATAATAATCATAATAATCTTGCTTCCATTGCACCTGTTGAGTAGAATTACCTGACTTGGCAATCTGCGTTCCTTATCGTTAAGTGCCTTTTGTGACTGGAGTCCCAGCACTACTGAAGATAGTTTTAGACTAGGCTGAAGACAGAATTAAAAATGAACTAACGGGGCCAGGTGGTGGCGCACCTGGTTGAGCGCACATATTACAGTGCAAAAGGACCCAGGTTTGAGCCCCTGGTCCCCACCTGCAGGGGGAAAGCTTCATGAGTGGTGAAGCAGGGCTGCAGGTGTTTCTCTGTCTCTCTCCCTCTCTATCTTACCCTCCCCTCTCAATTTCTGGCTGTCTATTCAATAAATAAATAAAGCTAATATAAAAAAAAATTTTAAATGAACTAACTGCCTTCCTTCCTCAAGAATAAAAATCTGTGTAACTTAACCAGAGCCTAGCAATTTAAATGACTAATTCCTGCGCTACTCTATTCAGCGGCTAGAGGGTATGATGCATTCAACAATTTGAAGGACGTCATTTTTCAAGACTCCTTGGCTTCTGCTCCTGGAGACTAAGTTAAAGGGGGGGTGCTGAGCTGCTGGAGTTTGTGAAGAGAACTGGCCTAGGGGAGAGTTTTGCAAAGACAGAGACTGTGTTCACGTTGTTCTGGATTTGTCCACCTCGTGGTTGGTGAATAATATGTTATCGGTGGAATGAATTAAATTTTGAGTACAGGAACTGGAGACTTGACAAGCAGTTTCATCTTTTCTTGGCAGGAAGACAGATTAGTCATTAGGATCCAGCAGAAAAGCAAAGGAGAGTTAGCACAATTTCACTCAGGATTCCTGAGGCCACTAGAAGGCCAGGTCGGTCACGGGGGAGTCTGGAAAAGAGGAGACAGTTGCACCATGAAATTGGTGTTGGCCTGGACTGGACCTTGCTTCTCACGGGGCTCCAGAGGCCATCCAGAAATTCCAAATTCCCACAAATGGAAAACTGCAAAAGAACTTCAGGAAATAAAGGGGTAGAGGAAGGGATGTGACCAGGATGGTGACAGAAACAGGTGGACTTGGACTTCGCTGGTTTCTCTGCCACTAGGCTCCGACATCTTGATGTCCATTTTGTTGTTAAGTTTTCCTGTAGATAGTTTATGTATTTGATCATTTACATATATATGGAGAGAAAGAGATAGAGAGATTGAGAGAGAGAGAAAGAGGAAACCAGAACCCAGCCTCTGGCTGATGGTAGTGCTGAGGATTGAGCCTGAGACCTCAGATCCCCCTTCATGAAAATCTTGAGCATAACCATATTTTATCTCCTCAGTCCTCTTGATGTCTCTCTTTCTTTTTTAACCTCACCTTAATTTTAACCTAAAAATGAGGCCTCCCACCCCCCAAAAATTTTTAAAATACTGGTTAAATGTTAGAAACACTCTCTATCTCCTCAGCATGTTTCTGACCTAAATATCTAGATTCATTTTGAGTCATTCTCCACAATTAAATGGAGGACAGATCTGTTGGCTTCAAGTGAGAAAGAAATTTCTCCCTAGTTTTGGATTTCTAGAAATCTCTATCTATCCCTTGGAGTCTGTCATCAGGCAGCCCGTCAAGCCAGAGTTAAAGCTAATGTTTAGGGGCCAGGTGGTGGCACACCTGGTTGAGCACACATGTTACAGTGTGTGAGGTCTGAGGTTTGAGCCCCTGGCCCCCACTTGCAGGGGGAAAGCTTCATAAGTGGTGAAGCAGGGCTGCAGTGTCTCTCTGTCTCTCTCCCTCTCTATCTTTCCTTCCCTCTTGATTTTTGGCTGTCTCTATCCAATAAATAAATGACTAATAAAAAATTGTTAAAAAAAAAAAAAAAAGCTAATGTTTAAAGGAGCCAAGAAGCTGTGGAATCTTTACCTTACAACAGTTCTGTGTTGGATTTCTGTTGCTCCTTCAGGGGGGATGTTAATTGCTGTGATCTGATAAGTGTCATTTAAGATACTCTAATTTAGGCTCAACAAATATTATAAAATGGGCTCTGTTTTAATTATCCTTCAGTGCAGGGCTCACTGTACTAGACAGCATGGCAGAGGCACTGAGAAGGCCTTGCAATGTTGTCAGGTTGTTGAAAAGTTCACTTTTCACACTCATGTATCAAAGGGCATCATTGAAAAAGAAAAAAAAAGAAGAAAGAAAAAGAGAGCAGATAAAAGAAAGGGAAAGAAAAAAAGAGGAGAAAAGAGGACAGAAGGGATGGGAAAGGGGGGGAAAGAAGGAGGGAGAAGAGGGGAGGGGAAGGGAGAGGAGGAGAAGGGAGAGGGGAGAAGAGGGGAGGAGAGAGGAGGGAGGACGTGGGAGGGGAGGGGAGGGGAGAAGAAGGGAGGAGAGGGGAGAGGAGGGGAGAAGAAGAGGAAAGAATCTCTCTTCTCTGGGTAATAAATAGCTATGGAGATAGGGAGATAGAGAGGTAGGGAGATAAATGATAGAAGATGCAGTGATGGTGGTGTGCGTCTGTCTGTGTGCACTTATTATAGTGCACAGGGACCTGGGTTCAAGACTCTACTCCCCACCTGAAGCTTCTAGAGCAGAGAAGTAGGGCTCTAGGTATCTTTTTCTCCCTCTCTGTCTCCTCTTCCCTCTCCATTTCTCCTTGTCTCTATCCAAAATAAATATATGAATAAGATAAAATAAAGAAAAAAAACTCTCTTAAAAAGAAGACTGATCTAAAGAGACACACAGACACCGACATCTTCAGAGGGGAGTTGTAACAGGATACCAGTCTGCCTAAGTTATTTAGAAAGCTGAAGTAGAGTCCTGTGGGTCCTTTTTGTTCCTGCAGGACCTGATTCTCCAAAGCAGATGAGTTCAGCATCTCCCCCCATGGGAATCAGCTTGGCATGTATCACACTCTATCATGAGTGTGATAAATGAGTGTCTGAACTCATTTTTTTTTTAAATCCCCACTGCACTTCCAGTGTCTGGTCATGCAAACACACACAACACTGTGTCACTGGGGTGGTGACACTCCTTGAGAAAGCCAGGGAGTCTCAGAGGCTAGAGAACGGGAGCTGGAGTTCATGGCAAGGATTCATATAAGGAAAAACAAAACAAAACAGTATTTGTGTACCACTCTCTACTTTAAGGTAATTCAGACTCTGTGGCTTACAACATCCTTCCTGCCTCGGGCATCTGCCCTTCCCAGATGGCTTTGCACTTAGTGTCCCAGCCAGTGGGAGGGTCCATCTGAAGGATATCAAGCTCCTCTCAGACCCATGGGCCCCATCTTCCCTCTGCACATAGAGCGGGGAAGCAATTCCAGAAGCCAGACCTTCCACCTTCTGCATCCCACAATGACCCTGGGACCATGCTCCCAGAGGAATAAAGAATAGGAAAGTTATCAGGGGAGAGGATGGGATACAGAGTTCTGGTGATGGAATTGTGCAAAGTTGTACCCCTCTTATCCTATGGTTTTATCAGTTTACTTTTTATAAATAAAAAATAAAAAACGGGAAAAGGAAAAAAAAAAGAAAAAAAGAAAAGGGTTCCTTCCCAATGCCGAAGTCGGAAGTCAGAGAACTGGCCTGGAGGTTGAACAGAATAAGGTTTCTCTTATCTGATTGAAGTCATTTTCTTTCTTTCTTTCTTTCTTTCTTTCTTTCTTTCTTTCTTTCTTTCTTTCCTTCTTTCTTCCTTCCTTCTTCTCTTTCTTTCTTCCTTCCTTTCTTTCCCTTTCTTTCTTTCTTTCTTTCTTTCTTTCTTTCTCCTTCTCCTTCTTCTTCTTCATCTTCATCTTCTTCATTTTCCCTTTCCCTCTCCCTTCTTCCTCCTCCTCTTCCTCCTCCTCCTTCTTCTCCAAGCTGTCCTCATTCACCAAATCTGCCCTCATGGTTGTAATCTCCATTTTCTAGCCCTTAAAATGAGTTTAGAAGGCAGAGGCTAAGGGCAATCTAGAGTGCTATTTTTAGATTCTGCTATGTATATGACTTTTTTTTTTCCTTTCTTTTTTTTTTTTTTTTTTTAGTCTGGGCAAGAACTTTCCAGCTGCCATGCTTCTACCAAATGCCATCTCATCTCTCAACACAGTACCTCAGTGGCACTAAGAGAACTCTAAAAGTGAGGGGCCAGGTGGCAGTGCACCTTGTTAAACACACACATTACAGAGCACAAGGACACAGGTCCAAGGCCCTGGCCCCCACCTGCAAAGAAAAAGCTTCACAAGTGGTGAAATAGTTCTGCAGGTACCTCTCTGCCTCTCTGTCTCTCACTCCCCTCTCAAAAATATATGAATAAAATATAAAAATGAGACTCTTCCCCCTGTGAAATAGTCTTACCGATTTCATGGCTGGAAAAGGGACCAGAGAGCTGGATCAGGGAAGAGAGCAGCTCCCTAATATGGGAAAGGGGCATAAATATTGTTGACTGCAACCCCCATGGATTTGATAGGACATATTCTTTCCCTTTCAAATGAAGCAAGCCCTTGATGCTCCAGAGTGCTCGGTGCCCGGCTGCCTTTCTCCAGCTCCTCCATATTGTTGGAGCTGCCCCCTTGGCCTTGATACTGTGTGTGAGGCTGTGTAGTGTAATATTTCACTCCATGGAGCCAAACTGTGGGACTGCATCCTGACCTCACCAGGTATTAGCAGAGGACCTTAGCAAGCTCTTCAACTCTTTCTGATATTGTCCTTACTTCCTAAGACTGTAACAACATGGGGTAAATGGAAGTCAGGAAGCATTCAAGTCTGCGCATCTCACACAGTAAAGGGGACAGAAGGGGGGGGGAGGCGGGGGCCAGGTGGTGGCACACCTGGTTGAGCACACATGTTACAATGCTCAAGGCCCCAGGTTAGAGCCCCTGCTCCCCACATGCAGGAGGGAAGCTTCATGAGTGGTGAAGCAGTGTTGCAGGGGTCTCTCTGTCTCTCTCTCCCTCTCTGTCATCCCCTTTCCTCTCAAATTCTGGCTGTCTCTATCCAATAATAAATAAAGATAATTTTAAAAAAAGATGAAGAGAACTGTTGAGATATGTACTCGCACAAAGACAACCGAGTTCTTCAGAGAAGGTGTTTTGGTTCTCTCAGTTCTGTGATATGCCTAGTAGAATCTGAAAACACACACACACACATACACACTCAATAAGGTGTTCATTTTTATGAATAATTATATATATGTATTTGAATTCAAAGCAGTTTGTTAAGAAAGACGTTTTTTTTCTGTTCGTATTTTATTTTGATATACTGGAACATAAAGAAGAATTCACTGAAGAATGGCTATGGTTATGTTAAAAATTCTCCAGTTCTTGTTATCGATGAAGTATTGATTTTCTACTGTTGCTGTAGCAAATTACCATAAAGTTAGTGACTTAAAGCACCTCAGAGGGATGGGGGTAGATAGAATAATGGTTATACAAATAGACTCTCATGTCTGAGGCTCCAATGTCCCAGGTTCAATCCCTCTACACTGTTAAAAAGCAGAGTTGAGCAGTGCCCCTCCCCCAGACAACAGCAACAATAACACCACCAAAAATTGAAACAACTCAGATCTGTTATCTGACAGTTCTGCAGGTCAGAGATCAAATACAGGGTCTTCAGGGCTAGTAATCAGGTGACAGCAGAATGTGCGTGTCTTCTAGGAGGTTCTAGGGAAGAATCTGTCGCATCTGCAAACACAGATTGTGTTTGTTGTGTTGTTGTCATTCTCTCATGATTCTTCCTGGCACACCTCACCCTCCTGAGAAGGATGTTCTGCTTTCACTGACTCGACCAGTTAATCCAAGTCCACCAGGATAATCTAGACAATTCTTGCCACTCCTCTGTCCTCAACTTAATGACATCCACAAAGTCCTTTCTTCCACATCCACAGTATAATTTTTAATTTTAATTTATTTATGTTTTCCTCCAGGGTTATCCCTGGGGCTCAGTGCCTGCACTACAAATCCACTGCTCCTGTGGCCATTATTATTATTATTATTATTTCAATTCTTTGGATAGAACAGAGAGAAACTGAGAAATAAGCGGGGAGATAAAGAAGGAGAGAGGGAGAGAGAGACACCTGCAGATCTGCTTCACCACCTGTGAAGCAACCTTCCTGCAAGTGGTGAGCCAGGGGTTTGAACAGGGAACCTTGTGCTGGTCCTATGTTAGCTTAACACAAGGCTCCACTGCCCGGCCCCCTCCACAGTAACATTTCATTTTAAATATTTTATTCATTTATTTTTGAGAGGGGGGGAGACTAGAGGGCTGCTCAGCTCTACCTTATGATAGTGCTGGGGATTGAACCCTGGATCCTGGAGCCTCAGGTATGAAATTCTTTTGTAGAACCATTATGAGTCTCCCCAGCCCCCACAGTGATCTATTTAAATACTTTCAACTTCCAGGGGTTAGGATGTGGAAAGGGAGAGCTTTGTTTGTTTGTTTGTTGTTGTTTCTACCATCATCAACTAACAGTTGTTCAAGGATAACCATGGAATCTGCTGGGTGGCAACTACTACATTTCTTTAAGAGCAGTTTGTTCACCTGCCTACTTATATGATGCAACATGAGTGTCAGAATCCTTTAGAGCTGAGTAAACTTAGGGGAACTTCCAAAAATAGGAGCTGTCCTGCAGACCAGCTGCTGTGTGTGTGTGTGTGTGTGTGTGTGTGTGTGTGTGTGTGTGTGTGTCTGTCTGTCTGTCTGTCTGTCTGTCTCTCTCTCCCTCCCTCCCTCCCTCCCTCTCCTCCCCTCCCCCTCTTCCACTCTCCCTCTCTCCTCTCCCTCTCTCCTTCACTCCCTCTCCCTCTCTCCTTCTCTCCCTCTCCCCCTCTCTCCCTCTGTCCCTTTCTCCCTCCCTTTCCCTCTCTCCCTCTGTTCCTTTCCCCCTCCCTTTCCCTCTCTCTCTCTCTCTCCCTCTCCCCCTCTCCCCCTCTCCCTCTCTTCTTTTCTTCCCCTCTCTCCCTTTCTCCCTCTCCCAGCTCTACCCACTGACTCTGAAAGAGCCTGGAAGAGGCTCTTAGAACAGAGCCTGGGGGGCATCTGCCCATATTACAACAAGTGGGAGGAGGAAAACTTCTCAAACTGCCAGCTCCCTTCAGAAGCAGTTAAAGTTGCAAAGCCCTACTTGGATGTCCCCTGCATGGAGTTCTAAATGGCATCTCTCCCCCCACCACCCGCCCCCCCCCCCCCAGGTGGCCTTACCAAAGGCAATCACTTCTAAGCCACTCTTCTGAATAGCTGCAAATTAGATCTCTGTTCCAGAATGCTGTGCTGCTTCTCTCCAGAATGCTCTAGAGATTCTGGCAAATCTTTGTTTGCTGCAAGCAGATTGTGACTCCTGACCCATGTCCTCTCAGCTCCTGGCACTGATCTTGTTCCCAAGGAGAAACTGAGGCATGTTGATGCTCCTGAGGAAAGCCGGGTTACAGATGACTGACAGGAAGTACCGCCCAGTGCCAAACAGTTAGGAGCATGATGTCTCCCATCGTCTGAGATGAAGGACTCTTTCAGTCGACTGCCCTGGGCCGGCAGAATAGCACCTCTGCCAGCGTACTGCTTTGCCACGTGCACAGCCTCCGTCTGGGCCGTGACCCCTTTGCACTGAAGGAAGTTTTGGTGCTTTGGCCTCTGTCACTTTCTCTGTCTTTCTCTCTCAAAAAAGGGGGGGAAATAGAGAGAGAGAGAGAGAGAGAGAGAGAGAGGGATGTACTGCTTGTAGAAAGAAGATTCTTTTTAGAGTAAAAGAATTGTTTTAAAATTAATATTAGCAAGTACCTCTCCCTTTCTTTATTACTGGAGAGTACAGAGAGAAATTGAGAGGGAAAGGAGGAGATGAGAGGGAGAGAGACAGGGAGACACCTGCAGCCCTGTTTCACTGCTCATGAAGCTCCCCTCCCCCCCTGCAGGTGGGGACCAGAGACTTGAACCTGGGTCCTTCTGCACTGTAACACACACTCAACCAGGTGCGCCACCCACCACGAGCACTTCTCAATATGCAGTGAATTCACTGGAGGTGTGAACTTTACCGTGTGGAATTGCTTTTGCACTTGGTTTTCTTTGATGTTTTACATTTCAATTGGATAGGACAAGGTTCCATATTGTTATAAGATTTCAGGAGTACAGTCTTACACTTACATATGTGGAAATCTCACCACAGCACCCCTAAAGTCCATCGCCCCAGATCCACCTGTCTACCTGTCTTCCAGTACCCCTCCCCTCCCCCTCCAGTCATTGCGGGATGCTCACGGAGTTGAAGAGTCAGTTCGGTTCATAATCATATTCGCAAGTTCATTTGTTTGAGTTGCCTATGTGCTATAGATGAATGATCCTGTCCTGCAGTTGTTTCTCACTTCCTTATTTATTTCACGTCACTTCATCGCCTCGAGGTCCATCAATTTGGTTCTGAATGACACATTCAGGACATTTTCATGGCAGAGTAGCAGTCCATTGACTATATCTATCATAGCTCCTTTATTCATGCTTGGTGGATAGGGATTTAAACTGATTCTTTTGTTTTGAACATCGTGAATACTCTCCTGTGAACACAGGCCTGTAGAAATAACTTTGAGTTAGTGTTTCCTGTGTCCTCAAGACAAATGTCTGAGAATTATATTGCAAGATCATAAAGTGGCTTTGTTTTTAATTGGCCAGGACACCTGGGGACCCACTCAGACTCGCCCAACAATCAGAACCTCTTGAGGTTGGGCCTATGAATTTGTCATTCTCTATATGCTTTAAAAATCAAAATAAATGTCAACCCGTTGAGGGCGGTATGTAGGGGAGGATTCTCCTTGAGGAAGGACAACCCACCCTCTGCACCATACACTTACTCTGGGAGAGGGGCCAGAGGTCAACATGTCTGCCCCTAAACCTTACCTCCCTTCCTAGCTGACTGCTGAGATCATAGAATGCAGATGTTTGCAGCTGGAGACAGTGACTGAACGTAGACCCCTCTGGGCCCTACTTCAGCATCCACTGAACCCATTATAAAAGTTGGAAGATGGGGAAATTCAGGGTCAAATCTATCTGTCATCTATCTATCTATCTATCTACCTATCATCTACCTATTACTTATCTACCATCTATCTATCTCTGTATCTTTCTAAAGTGTGTATTTCTGTTTTTTTCTTTCCTGGGGGGGGGGATTAATGGCTAACAGTCAATAGTAGTTAAAACATTAATACAATAGTTTGTACAAGTGTAACATTTCTCAGTTTTCCACATAACAATTCAACCCCCTCTGGCCATCATGTTCCAGGACCTGAACCCCTACCACCACCACCCCAGAGTCTTTTACTTTGGTGCAATACATCAAACCAAATCCAAGTTCTGCTTTGTGTTTTCTTATTTTTCAACTATTATTATTATTATTGATTCAGTAATGATTGACAAGAATGTGGGATAAGAGGAGTGCAGTTCATACAGTTCCCATCACCAGAGTTCCATGTCCCATCCCCTAAATTGGAAGCTTCTTGATTCTTTTTTTAAAGATCTTTTAGAAATATTTATTTCCTTTTTGTTGCCCTTATTGTTTTTATTGTTGTTGTAGTTATTATTGCTGTTGTTGTCATTTGCTGTTGGATAGGGCAGAGAGAAATGGAGAGAGGAGGGGGAGACAGAGAAGGGGAGAGAAAGACAGACACCTGCAGACCTGCTTCACCGCCTGGGAAGCGACTCCCCTGCAGGTGGGGAGCCGGGCGCTCAAACCGGGATCCTTATGCTGGTCCCTGCACTTTGTTGCAAGTGCACTTAACCTGCTGCGCTACCGCCCGACTCCCCTGCTTCCCTGCTCTGGAATATAGACCAAAGATCACTATGGGGTGCAGAAGGCTGGAGGTCTGGCTTCTGTAACTTCTTCTCCACTAGACGGACATGGGGGTTGGCAGGTGGATCCACCCCCACCACCACCCCCCAGCCTGTTTCTGTCTTTCCCTAGTGGGGAAGGGCTCTGGGGTGGTGACATTCCAGGACACACTAGTCAGGTCGTCTGTCCAGGGAAGGCAGGCTGGAGTCATGGTAGTATTTTTTAACTGCTGTCTATGAGTGAGATCATACCATATTCCTCCTCTTTCTGACTTATCTTATTTGACATTTCTCTCTTTTTCTATCCTTGCTTTCTTTCAGCATAATCTCCTCTCCCTGGAATATGACCGAATCTCTTGTAATTCTCTCGTGTTAGTAATCGGTCTGGAACCCTGCCAGGGGAGCATAAAAGAGAGCACCACATGCACGCTGCCCCTCCCCGCCCACCAATAAATGTTTCTTGACTTGAAACGGAGAAATCGCACCAAGATTAAAGCAGCCTGAATCAGGATACCTCCATGTTCTTCAAGCAGCAAAAGACAAATCAAACACAACAGGCCCCAGGAATCCTGCAAGGACAGACTTCCCTCTGAAGCCAGCCTTGCCAGTTTCTTCAACAAAGCCCATGGGGTACATGCAAGCTTCTGGCTGTTTTGTCTTTTGGAAGATTGTGGAAATGCAAGTGGGAAAAAAGACACCTGGACTCCTATTCCTGCCAGGTACCCTGTGATACACCTGCTCCTCTCTAAAGCTCCTGAAACCCACAAGCGTCTCTTTGGGGTTCCCAGCTCAGGGAGGTTCCATCTGCCAAAGTCCTGGAACTCCAGTACTTGGGGCGAAGGGAAGGGCTGCATTTGGCAGCACACACCCATTACCACGTGCAAGGACCTGGGTTCAAGCTCCTGGCCCCCACTTCTTCAGGACTGGTGGAGCGAGGCTGCAAGTATCTTCCATTCTCTCTTTCTGTCTATCTGTCATCCACTCACCTCTTAATTTATCTTTGTCTTCATCCAAAATAGAACAAAAAAAAAAAATGACCACCTGGGGCAATGGATTTGTTGTGCAGACACTGAGCCCAAGTAAGCACCCACATGACAACAATAGAAAAGGAAGGAAGGAAGGAGAAAGAAAGAAAGAAAGAAAGAAAGAGAGAGAGAGAGAGGGAGGAAGAATACTTGACAAGCCTTTGTATGCAAGTATGTGACAATACTCAGTCAATCTTCATTTGACTTCCAAAGGGAGAAGGCTATGTCTCATGAATTAAGATTTTCCCTAACCACCCACATATTAATCCCCAATTATGAGAACATTAGAATACAATGAGCTTCCTGGATGGGTATCATTTCAGTCTTGGGTGAATCAGAAGGCTGGTGCTCAGCATCCAGAAAGCCTTCATTAGTGTCCCAGCAGTGGAGTTCTGACCACTCCTTAATTATTTAGCACTTCAATCTCATTCGTTAATCTATTTGACTAATTCACGAATTGACAGACACAATCTATTTCATTAGCAGACTATCTGTAGTGGCATAGTCTCTCCAGATGCTCTTGGTTTTTGTGGTATAAAACACACACACACACACACACACACACACACACACACACACACACA